>NW_026860195.1:0-262813 GCF_026571515.1 Ruditapes philippinarum
GAGAACAGCGTTTTCTACAACAACCTCCAGAATGTGATGTAAAGTCACTGTCAGTATCAAATCTAGATCTAACTAAAAAGTCTTGTAAGTTTCTTGGACGTTTATAGGCAATTATGGGTGTGTAGTTATTGTGAATATTTTTAACACCTTCGTTTTTTGACAGATTTAGTAGGTCCCAATATTTATGAATAGTATTTCCAATATTAGGTAAGGACGGATTATATGTCACAATAAATGGAAGAACGTTTTTCTTTTCTTTATCTTGTGGCCGTAAGGCATCCTCTTGTGACATCTGTGACACGTGAAGAAACGCTGAATCTATAACCGTCTCAGGGAAATTTCTACTTATGAAGAATTCTCGTAGTTTGCTCAGTGAAGTAGAGAACACGTCGTCGTCGGATATAATTCTCCTGTAACGCTTAGCCTGACTGTGGGGTATTCCGTCTTTACACCGTGTTTTGGATGACAGGATGTATAATCAAGATATTGGTGGTTGTTAGTTATTATGAATTGATAATAAACAATATGCTAGTTGCTATGTAATTCTGGGCATGGTTAAATATCATATAGACAACAACTCAGTTTAAGGATAACTATTTTAATAATATCTAGCTATAGAATTGCAATCCTGAATAAATGTATTTAATAATTATCTTAAAATAACTTCAACAATACTTTAAGGAAATTCTTATGGTCTTGGTGTTATTTATTCAAATAATTTTTGATTTAATAAATGTTTTTTTTAATTCCTGTCTGTATAATGACCAAAACTACAGGAACAAGTAATACAATATTGTAAGACATTATTGTTTTTGAAATATTGTATCTGAAATATTGTTCTTAGAAGTTTTTTGTACATTTATCCTTTATGACAATCAATATACAACAACATTCTTCATTCAAATTACTAGTGAGATGTTATATAATTATAACCATACATTATCAAATATACATATTGAGTATAATGAAACATGATTTTAGCCAAACAGGTCTATATTTAGTAATAATTGTATCGTCTGCCATCCAGTTTTACGTTTAGCTAGGGATTTCTGCTTGTTAACAATAATACACGTTCCCACTGTTACACCAAGCAGAATGAGAGCTGCTAAAACGACGCTCACGGCGGCGATGGTGTTCCGCAACTCTTCAGATTCTGAAATAAAAAAATACACCAATAATGACACCACTAAATCTTCAGCAGACATATTGTTTGATAAGGTATTCTTTTAATGTTATTTTGAATCGTGTCACATGTACGTATATACATTCGCTAATCGTTAACAAATGCTTGAATTGTCTTTCTTATGAAGTACATGTATAATGAAGTGGTATATAATGTTAAAATTATAAGCGGACAATATATATTTGCCTGGACACGCATGTCGGTATGTTCAATCAGGAATGGTCATGTAACTTCTCTATTTGGGGTATAATCATTTATACAGGATTAACCCTTTTGGACCGCACTAGGTCTATACGAACCTGGGATTCGCACACGGAGTTTACTTTTTGAAAAGGCAAGATGTTTTTCGACAAGCGTCCGATGTCTATGATTCCAGAAGCTTATATAAAGTCTAAGGAATACATGTTAGTACAGATATAAGATCCAGAAGAACTTAAAAATACGCAAGGGCTAGAATACTTTGTTAAACAAACAGACCTATAACATAGTCGATACATTATATACTAGTCTATAGACTGTACACATATTTTGTTCGCTGATTTAATGGACTTAAATATAATACTTACTGACAGCTGTTCTTGGTCTGGTGGTATCTTGAGTTCGGAATGCAGCGGTAGTTGACAAATTTGGGTTAACTACATTCGAATCTGGTTGAATTTCTCCTGCAGTGCACCGCTGTAAATATGGTAAAATAAAGTTGTAGTAATACAAACACGTTTATACCGATATACCTATATATACCTTAACACGTATAGGAAATCAAAGCATTAATATGAAAATATTGACCTTAACACGTATAGGAAATCAAAGCATTAATATGAAAATATTGACCAATGCTACTTTATATGTAGTAGGACATAAACGAATATGATATGTTTTGCTGAAACAACATATAAAGAACCATAAAGAGTTATTGTGTGGAGCTCCTGACCTCCGTCCCAACTATCACGTTTTTAGGACCATATATTTTTCTTTTTCTTTTTTTTTTTCTTCATTAATTTAAAATGCGCATCATTCATAACTAAACTAAAAACTCACTCTTTTGTCTGTGAAATAGACAATTTTATAGAAAATATATATCATTACAAAAGCAAACAATATTAACAAACACTTCGTTGAATGTCTCCAGATTCAAACTAATTTTCATTTAAAAAGTAGGAAGCACACAGTGATTGAATTGTCCGTCCGTCCGAACGTTCGTCCTGCAGTCCGTGTCCGCACGACGATAATTATTCGTAAATCTTACTCATATCTGATATATTCCTTACATTTTCGCAGAATTTATTATTTTCCGTTGTACAAATGCTTATATTACAGGTCTGTTCTACATCTCCGGTATCCGGGACTGTAAATGTTCCACAGTCTATCTTAAATGGTGGTACCCCGTCCACTTCTGTAACATCTTTACAGTTTTCAGAAGTTTCATACGGCGACCCTGCAACTGAACAACTGTAAAGAAGGAAGTGCGGTCAAATACATGCTTAAGCTTTTTTAGTGTAAAAAATAACTACATGTATATATAAATTGCGCCAAAACATCAGAAGGCAACTACCGGAAATTTCGAATAATATAATTATGGTGGTCTGTGCCGCTAGTGTCCATGATCACGGACCGCGTACTGTTCTTAAGACTGACTTAGATTTTATATATTGAGTACATTGTAGTATACTATTGAAAGATACGAGTTGAGAAGCGCAGACACGTAGATTCCGTGCAATTTTATAACGTATATGATAATATCTCATTGTCCACCTAAGATGGCGCATATTGTTGGGAGATCCAAAAATGCTTAAACATGACAGATGTTGTATTTTTTATTATCTATTCGGATTAGACTAAATTAAACAGCATTGATGTAAAGACGCGTCTACGTACCCTTTCTCATCAATGAACATCCGTCGTTGATTATTCTGTGTTGCATAGCAACTATGGAGGAATATACCTTTTGCATTTACAAAAGCTGCACCTGAATACAGAAATGAAGTTATAAACTTATGAAAAAATTCACTGTTGACTATGTAATAAGTTTTGAAATTTTAATATTTTATATAACATTTGAAAAGTTAGATCATATTTCAAGCATACTAATATATGTGAGCATACTTATATATTCAAAACACCACTGTTTTAATTAAAACTTTAACGACAACCTGCTGGCGCCGAAAGTGATTAACGTTTGACACCAATGGCCAGCCTACATATCCGTCCAGTCTGATCAGGCTCTAGCATGTAGATATTTTTCTTGCATGTCAGACAGGATTATCTACCGTTTACACCGGTGCTAGAAAACCCTGTCTTACACCCCCCATGTAAGACAAGTCGCGTGCTTTAAATGACGTCATTGCTGCGCGCCTTTTATGAATGAATTTCGTTCTTAGGATGACGTCACTTAACCGTTATGAATGAAGTTGTATGTTCATACGCTACTATAAGAAAAAAGTACGTAATGAAAATATCAGGTTTCGTTATTTCTGTTCTGAAAATAATTGGTATGTAATATGCAAGAAAAAGAATCAAACACCGGCTGTCGGTACAGACGGGAATATCTAGCTCTCGGGTAACTGTTTAAGCGGAAACTCGGCAGAGCCTCGTTACCGCCGTAAACAGTTACCCTCGAGCTAGATATTCCGGTCTGTACCGGCAGCCAGTGTAAGATTCTTATAAAATCCCTTAAATTTTCAACTGGCTGAAGAGCAATGTTATTACACAAATTCAGAAGGTTGTGGGTTAAACAATCTTACTGGCCGGTCCTGTACCACCAGGTGTAACTTCAGCACCAAAGTTGACATTGTTTCCAATAGTGACTGGATCACTTGTTCTCGACAACGCTTGACCATTTGGTCCTTGTAGATTCATATTTAAAGCTGGCACGTTCACTACACTGAAATATACACGTTTAGTTCCAATAAAACGTTTACAAATAAAGTGCCATCAAATTTATTTTAAAAAGTTTTTTTTTATATAAATGGGTTTAGTGTAATCAATTTTAAAAATTTATTTCCCAATACTAAAAATGGCTGCTGTCTAATATAATGATGCAAAGTGAATTCTAAATAAATGAAACTCATGATTTATTTTTGGTTGGACGTTAATGTGATAATATGAGGTTATCATACATTGCTGAGAACAATACTGAATTCTACTTGACGGATACACAACTGTCAAATCTATTTCTGACAAGGCGCTGGCAGAATAATATGATATTCTGAATAATTAATGTTTCATGTTTTTTCCATCTGTGTACCAGTCCAAAAGAATCAGTATCGTACAAAACAATGTATAATGACCTCTTTATTTCACACCGCCATTTTTGGGGAGGCTATGCCGACCCAATGTTAATAACCGTCTGTCAAATCTTACTGCCGCGGTAATCAGGTCAAAAAATAGTACCTTGATTTTTTCTAAGCTGACTCATCACTCATCACAGACATTTACAATATGAAAATATTTTCATTCTTTAATTTCATATCTGCAATTTGTAAAGATAATAATTCTCTGAAAAATTCTTGATTTTTGTTTAAATCACTACTCCGTGACGTCATACTGCCGCGGTAATCAGGTCAAAAAATAGTACCTTGATTTTTTCTAAGCTGACTCATCACTCATCACAGACATTTACAATATGAAAATATTTTCATTCTTTAATTTCATATCTGCAATTTGTAAAGATAATAATTCTCTGAAAAATTCTTGAGTTTTGTTTAAATCACTACTCCGTGACGTCATACTGCCGCGGTAATCAGGTTAAGGCATACGTACGTCTGTAATAAATAGTTCTGGTATGAAAACCCTTCAAAATAATAACTTTATCAATATTTTTTAACAAAAAGCATAAATGAAAATTTATAAGTAAATGCTTTAATTCAGTGGCAAATATTCTTTATTATTTTTGATAACAATTTTCCAATTACTACGCAGCGACCAACTGTTTATGACGGGTCATTAACTAGAACGTTGCAACACCGTATTCTCAATATCATGCATGTTCTTTTGTTGTTATAAACTATTAATAGTCCTTAATATTTTTTAAAGACAAATAATTGTAAACTGTCGCTTACATCAGAGACATGGATCATGCTTGCGTGATAACTAAGGAAAACTAACTTATTTGTACACCCCAGGAGGCTGTACGCGGAAAACGCTCATAAACCGCTAAATCATATAGCTGTTTAGTAAATATTTTGCATACATTTAACTAAAAATTCACTGATGGTGATGAACATATAGTTTGAAAACATTATATTCTTTAACCATTATCGCCGAAAAAAAACTATTTAACTACAAAACCCCTAAGGACCTCCGACAAAATTCCAGCACAATATTACATTTTACATTAGCAAAATAAAAAAAGCAATACTTATATTTTCATCTTACATAATTCATTAATCAAACTTTTAACATAAAAGTATCTTTGGCAATTGACAGATCCCTACTCTGATCTTTTATTTGTATAGGAATAAATTTAAACATGTGCTCTTTTGTTTAGGAATATTTTGTAGTGAAAGTCTTATATATTCACTAATCTCATAATTAGAATTAGACAGGTCAGGAATTTATACAAACAGTTGTTTAGTTAACTATGCTCATTTTAATCCCAATAGAAACATTCAAATATTTGTGGTAAAAAACATGACCAAAGTACCTAGTAGTCGTTTACCCGGTGGTGATCCCATTAAACTGATTATATATTCGAATTGATTAGAAAACACAAATAGAAACATGTGTTTCCGTACAATAAAATCGGAAGTAAAGTGAACAGTTAATTGACAGAAATATGTGGTCAAATATGTTTTAACAAGGAAATAATTATTTCAGAGAAAGACGCAAAGATCAGTATGACCCCGTATTGTGTAATTAGAAAGTTTATTCAATTCTAGGGCATACATCATAATTTGATAGTCCATGTGTAATAAAATTCAAATTTTCAATACAGATTATGAGATACATAAAAAATATTAAAGAATAAGAAGCTTTAATTAAAAAACAAAAACAAAAAAACAAAAACAAAAAAAAACCGCATACATATACAAATTACTTACAGTCGAGCATCGGGAAGTCATTAACATATCTTACGAAACTTTAATTTGAAACCGATATTTGCGCGCGCTGAAGTGATTAATGTTTATTTGAAAAATAAAAAAAAAGAACTTTTATGGTTGTGTTCTAAAAATAATGGGCGGCATAAGAGGAATTTCTTATTCATTTTACAACACTTGAAAAATTACTACAGAAAATGTGTTGTTGTTTTGTTTTCAACAAAAGTGTGTGTGTTTTAAGTTTATTTATACTCGGCGCCGGAATAACCATATGTCCGAGATTATAGCATCTGGGACGTCTTTTTCAAGCAGATTCTTCCTGGAAGCCCATTCTTCGTTCTTTGGTGGTAAAGGAGACGACAATACCGTCAAGGCATCAACTTTCTGACTGACGACAACAAAAACGGCATCTATTAGCGCCAAACCTCCAGAGTAAGTCACGACAGGTCAACCAATCACCTCTGGTACTTATATGATGACTTGACTATGACCTTCCGTGTGCCTTCTCCGCGACGTGCACGCCTCAGGAGGTATTTGGAGAAGTTTCAACAAAAACTTCCAAAACACGCCATTTATAACACCATTCATAGCACTGACGGCTTCGATGTTCTCATCTATTTGCGGGAAATGGTCGACAGGGAAAACCCTACGTAATAACCGCACACCCTGTTAACAACAGATTTTCCGCAGTATATATTTCAAGCTAGTGAGGTTTAAAAATACACGTAGAATCTATCGATTAACTACCATAAGTTGGTTGAGTGTTGGCGGTAAAAAAAGAAGATATAACTTCCTGATCAATTTTCACTTAGGTTGATTCAGTTTTGAATAAGCTTTGCAGAGATGTATTTTTTCAAGAAATATTTAGCTTTAATATTATCCGACGCCGTCAGTAATGAAATGGGATTAATTTTCTGAAACGTGATTTTATTCGAGATTTGCTTCTGGAGAAGACAACCTTCTGTCCGTAGAGCAGGAATATTAATACTCATCACAAGACAGTATCTTATTGATCTCAATTATGGTACATCTAAACGTGCATAATTTTTATGTTCAATAAAAATGTTGCATCACTTGCAGTTGTTATTATCATTCAATAATATTAAAATGACATAAAGTATTATGATGAACAGTCCTAGAATATTTTGATAAGGAACCGTCAGTTGTAAAATGTTATTGTTATCTGATAATGAACAGTCGTCATACTTGCTGGTATGTCATTTATTATTGACAGTTTAGGTTTTTCAAAATTTGCATGATTAACAGTCCGAATGTAGACCTCAATTAAATGTTCTGGAATATTTACAAAATGAATAGTCAACCACATTAACCGTATATATGAATGGTTGAACACAACAGTAAGGATAAATAGCGCAATGTGCATATCTTTTTATTTTGGTAGCATATTTTAAGCAAAAAGAAAAGAAACTATAAGTCTGAAACATTCTCTCATAGCCTCCCCATCAGTACATTCAGTGCTTTGATTTAAATTTTGACAGAACATTGTAACTTTAAGGACAATATATATCATATTGATATAGATTTCTGGACTATAAAAATGAAAAACGAGGCTATATGGGGTATGTACGATAGAAAATGATTCAAACGAGGTTAAATTGATAAGAATTGATCCAATAATTATTTCCGCTGGAAAATGACTGGTGTTCGTTGGTTATATCGTATTAGGTGTGAAATAAACAACGTTATCAAGAATTGTACAGATATTCGCAACTTTTAGTACACTGTATAATTATATTACAAATATTTGTTTGTAGTGACAATTTCTTGCCCGCTTAATTCGTCTGGGGTAGCATTATGTCTCGTGCACATTCGATTTCTATGAGCCTCTGGTTTGTGGAGAAAATCAAATTATTGGTACAGAAGTTAATTAATTAATTAACTAGTTAATTGACTGGTCGCAAATATATGAATGCATAACTGGTGTATCCGGTAGAAAATGATTAACAAAACAAATCATATATCCGTGTATATGCTGTGTGTACACACCTAATCGATGCCACTTATTCATCTATCACACATAAACATCTATAACATCGTGTTTGGTATATATTATACAAAAGACCAAACAAATGCAATTATAAATCTTGCATAACAAAATAAACTTACTCTAACACAGACAATGTGAAACTATGTCCAATATAACCAAGCTTAGCACTTCCGCTAACATTGTTATCTGTTGCCCTACATCTCTGTAATATAATTTCAAATAGATTTTATTGCAAACAATTTAAGTTTATATAGATCATATTAGATATTTAAATATGCCATATGTTTCAACTATGAATAAATGTTGATTAACTAGTACTGGGCTGGAATGTAGAGAGCACGGTAAGTACTCTTATGATTTGTTTAATCATGAAGCTATAAAGCTTCTGTTGTCCATCAGTGGTCAAGGTCAAATCGTCTCAAGTACCAGAGACAATTGGTTGACCTGTTGTGACTAACTCGGGATGAGCCCTTTTTTGTTTGTTTCCATCAAGAAACTTGATGCCTTGGCAGTATTGCCGTACCTCCATCAACCACCAATGAACAAAAATATGTTAAGTAAGATCAGCATAAAATAACCGTCCCCAGAGTGGACCGGCATGGACTTTGAGATCTCGGACTTTTGAATTTCCGGCATCGAGCTAAAATGAAACTAAAACACACTGAAAGTGTCTGTTCGGTTAGCTCGGTAGAGATTGTGAATCGGGCGATCTGGGTTCGATTCCCGGACCATGCAGGTCACTTCCGTTGCGATTGATAATGAAATCCTTTCTACAGTCATCCACACTGTATCTCTGCTCTAACATGCACAGAAGTTCCTTTCGAAATTGAAGGCAACTAGTACTGGCAAACTGCTTGACAGCCTGCAATGGAACGATGCGATGGCTGAACTTTTCTACGCTTACAATGTGCATTACTGCCGTGATCTGGAGTAAAAATACCAACACCATCACCACAAAAAGGAATGTATCTTTGCTGCATGCAACAAGTTTTTAAAAACGACGCGATGGAGAAACGGCTTTAAACGGCCTTGTTGCGGGAAACTCAAGGTTCGAGTCTGACCGGAATTACATGTATATTTTTGTGTCTTACATTACTAATATATCTTATTATTAACCCAAACAATGCTGGTGACAACAAATTCTTTCCATGAGGCTATTGGGGGCATATCTGTATATTCATGCAATACTTTTCTCAAAAATTTCGCTACAGTATGATGAATTGTTTTGTCCTGATTGAAGATTCAACGGGGATAACTGATAGATATTTTGACCATATATTCTGCGAATATACAATACATCGCTTTATCAAGATTAACATTATTATATATTTGATACCTTTTTGCAGAAGTTGTGTCCTGCGACAGTACATTTGCCTGTATTACATCGTACCCTATAGACAGCGTTGCCAACTTTTCGAACAATTATTTGTCCTGTCGATAAAACAAATTTACTGTCTGGTGACGATAAAGTGTCGTCTGCCTCAAAGTCTGACACTGGGGTTAGTTCTGTATTCGGTACAAGGCATCTTGATTTAAAGATAAATATACTGAATATAGGAATATAAATAACTAATAACATACAACTGGAAAAGAATAAACAAAGGAGATCGATCAATGAATCAATCAATCAATCAATCAATCAATCAATCAATCAATCAAACAGCCGGCCAGTCAGTCTGTCTGTCTACTTTTTTTTTAAAGATTTAAAGATTGAATATACCAACATGTTATTAAAAATGTATCTTAATCAAAGCGCTGAAGGCACTAAAAGTATATAAGCAATAGCTTGTAATTTTCAGGGTGACTTACCAAAGAAGGCGGGGCTATAATCATTACAATTTAATAAATAATTTTACTTGTTTTATTGTTATTTTTTCTTGACGATGTATGTGATATATGCTTCTTTTCTTTATCTGCATTTGATAAGTTAAACATTCAAGTCATGATATCAAATAACAGAGATTAAATACTTAGAACAAGGTAGAAAGATTATTTGTTATCTAGAATTGACCTGAACATTTCATCTAAACTATTTGCTTATGACGATCACATAATTAGTAAAACTTATGTATGCACGTTTAAATCACTATAATGTAAAATGCATATATACCCGTTGGCATCAATGAAAGTTGTGGGGTTTGTCATCGCTGCGTTTGTAGAATAAGTACAGCTGTACAGGTAGAAACCTTTAGCATCACGTAAATCTATAAGTTTAGAAAGCTTCCAAATAATTCGCTCTTATTTAAAGATCTGATCGTGTATATCCGTAAAATAGGAATGTGTTACAGCATATACAGGGTAGAGACGCTCGTATTTTAAATGTGCCTGGCATTTCTTCATTACTTTTGAATGAAATCAAAACGGAACAATTTGTATAAATAACGTAATTTGGGTTTTATAATGAATAAGAATATACTTAAATTGGTTATTTACACAAATCACAATCTGTAAATGCTAATTTGTCCATTATGATACAAGAAGTAAAGACAAGAGAAGGTCAGAAAGTTAAAGGAAAAGAATATTAAACCACACAATAGCTAGTTTTTCTATTTCAGGCTCATTGTTTAAACAGCATTGGCGTTATTCTGAAAGAATTTCAAAGTTTGTAGCTATCAATCATAAGGGACTAGAATTTCTTGATTTACATGCAAAATTGACCTCGGCTGAACAATTTAGAAAATGTATATGCATTTTGTTTATGCTGTTACTATAGATATTTTAATATTTCGTACACTTACCAGAACCTCCGTCTATCCCGCTAGGAACAGTCACAGCAGTTATTCGAATGTTATTTCCAGAGTTTACGGATGTTAGTGCCGTAGTTCCAGTTGTAGACGCAGGGAACAACTGAAGTGCTCGTTGCCTGTGATAAATGTATATGGTATATTATCCGTCAGTTAACGATCAAATGAGGAGGAGCAAAAACAGCAGTAGTAACAAATGTGTTCATTCTAATCTGTCCAGGACATAACCGTGTGGCTAAAGTTGCTGACTATGAATCATTGCCCCTTACCGCAGTTAGCTCGAATCTTGCAATGGGATGTATGGGGGTCGGTGCTTCAACTTAGACCTAGAACAAATTCTACGGAGATAACACGGGTTCTTCCTCAACAAGTAAAGCCGAAAAGTCACCCTGTGACTCTTAGCATAAGATACCGAAAAACAGGAAGTTTTTTCTTTTAATAAACGGAATACCCTGATATTGCAAGCGTTTCGACATATATTTACGTGCGTTTAGTTATATTTTGAATATATCATCAAGGGTATAGAACATTTAATGTTTAGCCTCAGTGGCATAAAATGTTTACGATAAATGAAGGCTTTATGTTAAAAGGAAATTTCTATTTTACCAAAAATGACGGAGATACGAGAAACGGCAAACTGGGAATATAATATACGTATTTGATTACATGTTTGAATCTTGTCATCGTCTTTAGAGGCCATTTTTGTAAAACAGAGACTCTAGCCTGGATAAAACTTATAAATAACGAAAAGCTTACTGTTGAACATTGAAGCTTGTTGAGTACGTGACACCGGTGTTAACACTACTTGGACATAAATCGTTGTTTATGCTGGCCGAACAATACTGAAATATAATGATGACATACACACATCACCGAAAGTTAAACAATACTCAAAACTTTCATCATGTAACCAGAAATATCCTTAATGACTTGCTGAAACTTTAGCTAATTAAAACCGTTCACAAAGATTTTAGCGAGCAAGTAAAAAATACATGTACTTAATATTTTATGATTTCTTATTCTTCAAAACAATCACTATGGACATTGTAAGCATACCAGTGTTATTTTTTGTAGACGACAAAACAAATTAGGGAACAAAGCTTACATCCAAACAACAGGGATCATTTATTGCTGTACATTTTCTCACAGCACATTCGAAATAGATCGTGTCCCGGTTATCCAACAAAACCGCCGTGGAAAATTTAGCTTCAAGCTTGATGTGGTTCCCAGTATTGGTGACTTGTCTGAACGATGTAGTGGGTGCAAACGCTGCACCCGTCACTGGCCCCCATCTTTCAAAATTTTAAAAAATAACAAAAAATTTTTAATAAATTTTATAATTAAAAAATTTTATTAAAAATCAAAAAATTTAGGAAGTTCTCAAAAAATTATGTTAATGTTTGTGAAATTAAAAAACCCAAAAAGCAGTTTCCCAAACGAGTAGCATTTGTAAAATTTTTGCAAAGGTAAAAACGTTTTTAAAAATTTAAATTTTTTAGAAAAAAACACTTTTATATTTTTCTAACTGAAGTTTGATATAATTCAACAAATGAAATTTTCTATCCATCATTAAAGTAAGCCAGTGAAAATAATAGATAATTTATAACTCATTTTTACCCGTTTGCATCTATGAATTTTTGTCCGTCAGTTGGGTCGGCAGGGTTTGTCTTAGCAAAGCAATTATATAGAGCAAAGCCCTTAGCATCTTTTAGTTCTGCAATTAATGAAGAATATTAACAGTTTTTTGAGCTTAATGTTGATGTATTTATCAGGAAACTAAAAGTTTACATAATCGTTCATGTTTATATTTTCCTTACTCAATAAAAGATATAGATATGCTTAATTAGTCTTGGTCTATTCAGTGATATACAACTTTGACAATTTTAATCATATACTGTTACTAATAATATAACATTTCTATCATACTATTTGCTCATTTTTATACATTTGTATATATATTTACTTATTTTGTCTACTTATTCTAGTATATATACAGTGCATATAGTAAACTAAATATTGATTACCTGTAGATATATAGTAAACTAAATATTGATTACCTGTAGATATATAGTAAACTAAATATTGATTACCTGTAGATATATAGTAAACTAAATATTGATTACCTGTAGATATATAGTAAACTAAATATTGATTACCTGTAGATATATAGTAAACTAAATATTGATTACCTGTAGATGTCAATCTTCCGTCTGGGTACAAATTTGCTACGTAGTATATGTTAGCGTTTCTTGCAATGGTGTTAACACCCGTTAGATCAATCAGATTTTCGGGGAAAACAGATAAACTGTCCACGCTAAAAGTACAAACAAGTACACAAACATGAGCGGAGCTGTCATATATACATTATATTGTACACTGTCAGTGTACATATAATCATCAGTTAACTGCCCACTTTTAGAAAGTACATGTACCAGAATCAATACATCGGCTATTCTTTTTCTCTCTCATATTGATGCCAAAAAGATCAAATAAATTTCTTTTTAAACAAAGTCAAGTTGTGTTTGTTTTTCTTACACTATAGCTGCAATAACTCATCATGTATGTCTATGTCTTTATCTATATGCTGGTGTCGACATAATTATCTTGAAAAGAGACTCATATGCTCGTCTTCTTTTATTTGAGACAACATAAAGCAATTATAGCATGAAATGAAGAAGAAGTATAACTCTTTAATACTCTTATGTACATATTCTAAATGAAAAAAAATATTAACAAAGATAGTTACTTAATATCAACGAGCGTTTCAACTCGTCCATCTGTAAGGTCGTTAGGGTTACACTGTAGTGTCAGGATAAAGCCGATGTTGTTAGGGTAGTATTCAATCGGGTAGCTGTATGCTTTAACCCGCCAGTTATAAATCCTTTGCCCGTTCACAGTAGTCTACAAGAAAAGCATTGATGCAAAGCATCAAAGGGCGACGCCAAAAGAATTAGATCCAGGTTTGCACCTAAATACTTAACAAAAGATGTGTACTTTATAGTACTACCATTACATGTGACCTGGAGGCTATAGGCCCAGTTTAAATTGAAACTTAAACCAAAAAGAATAGACTCTGTCTTGCCAAGATTCAAAGACAATTTATAGTCAATTAACCAATCTTATAAGACTCATTATAATAAGAAAGAATTTCTTATATAATAAGAAAGAATTTCTTCAGATTTATTTTACCAGACACAAGTCATCAGCATATAATCACAGGCACCAGTATCGGACCTGGGAAGAAAAAATATGACTAGATTGATAAAAAAAACTGTGTTCATAAACCCCCCCCCCCCCCCCCAAAAAAAAAATGTAAATAATGACCCCTTTAAAAATATACTTAGAATAATTAACTTAAAGTATATTTTTAATGGGGGTCATTATTTACATTTTATTTTGGTTTTTGACACTTTTGAGATGAACACAGTTTTTTTTTTATCAATCTGGTCATATTTTTTCTTCCCAGGTTTTAATTTAATTAATAAAATGCAATATTTAAAGAAGAGCATGATTTTTTGCTGCATCGCTTGAAAATAATAAAACAGAATCCGACAAGGGTTTGAGATATTTCACACACTGAACAAATAATTGTAAAGATTACAGCAAAAAACAAAGGAATAAAAGGATTAAATTCGGTATAATATAACAAATAAAACATGGCCTTTCGGGCAAAATGCAAGTTTACGGACTGGTTGGTCAGACCTCGGAAGGTATATGGCCCTCAGCTGCGCTTCGGGCCATATACCTTCCTCAGTCTGACCAACCAGTCCGTAAACTTTCATATTGCCCTCAATGCCATGTTTTATTTGTTAAATGTATAACTAAAGACTACACGTTCGGTCATTAAAATACAATGTATAACATAAGAATACACGCAAGGTCATTAAAGTACAATGTAAAAAATAAGAATACACGCACGGTCATAAAAATACAATGTATAACTAAAGAATACACACGGTCATTAAAATGCTATGTATAACATCAGAATACACACACGGTCATTAAAATACATGCAATGTATAACTAAAGAATACACGCACGGTCATTAAAATACAATGTATAACTAAAGAATACACACACGGTCATTAAAATGCAATGTAAAAAATAAGAATACACACACGGTCATTAAAATACAATGTATAACTAAAGAATACACGCTCGGTCATTAAAATACAATGTAAAAAATAAGAATACACGCACGGTCATAAAAATACAATGTATAACTAAAGAATACACGCACGGTCATTAAAATAGAACATAAGAAGACACGCACGGTCATTAAATTTTAGAATACACGCACGGTGATTAACATACAATGTTTAACTTAAAAATGCACAATATTATCATTAAATTCAATGTATATTATAAGAAAATATGTAAGATTATTAAAATACAATGTATAACATAAGAAAACATATAAGGTAATTAAAATACAATGTATAATACGACGTGCGGTCATGTAAATATTAAAAGAAGACTGAGATAAGAATGTATGGACAATGTGGTCTAGAAAATTGGTCACGTGAAATATTTACCTGAGCATGCGCTGTAATTTACAAGTATTACCTATATATTGCAAAGTCATAAGAAATATGTTTCCATTCTACATGTGTGTTTAAGAATTTATAATCAAATGAACGGTAAGTATGAAAATATGATAAAATGTTAGTTTTCATGATTGTTCTCAGCAATAATATAACATATACCTTTGTCATACCGCAACTATTTATCATTTCGGAATCGTCGTTCATGTTGATTTTAGAGGTAACGTAAAATGGGGAAACTATATTTCCTGAACCAGATATCACACACGATGTGATCTCCACTTCTTCAGCATCAATGGCATTCAATCTTGTCGCATGTGCATTCACATCATATACAAACAACTCAAGACGTAATTGATTTGAAGGGTGAAGTGAGCACTTGTAATAGCCTATCAATATATCAAATGATATATCACATATAGTGTGATGTAAAATGACGCCTGTCAATATATCAAATAATATATCAAATAAAATGTGATGTAAAATGACGCCTGTCAATATATCAAATAATATATCAAATACAGTGTGATGAAAATTGACGCCTATCAATATATCAAATAATATATCAAATATAGTGTAAAGTGACGCCTTTCAATATATCAAATATAGTGTGACGCAAAATGACGCCTGTCAATCAAGTATATCAAATAATATATCAAAATAAAATGTGATGAAAATTGACGCCTGTCAATATATCAAATAATACATCAAATACAGTGTGATGTTAAATGACGCCTGTCAATATATCAAATAATACATCAAATATTATACAAATATGGACTTTTTAGCTGTTGAATATGATGTGATATGTACTGAAAAATTAATATTGACCTCGGCGATAGCCGAGGTCAATATTAATTTTTCAGTGATATAGCCGAGGTCAATATTAATTTTTCAGTACATATCACATCATATTCAACAGCTAAAAAGTACATATCTGTTTTATTATATAATCTATAAATAGCTTTTATATGGCTTATCACATCTGCCATTGCATACGACGGAAATCCATTGGCATGCTAATCCCTATTTTTCTTAAAAATGAAAAACGGTAACTAAAATAGACTAATTTGACTCTCATGTACACTAAACTGAACGTTTCTTCAGAATAATAGCAACAAAATCTATTTTTAGAAGAAAAACCGGTGAATATACTCTGAAAATCTATTTTTAGGAAAAAAACAGTGAATATACTCTGATATTGACCTGTTATTTTTTACAAAAAGTTGCTTGTTAGCCAATCAGGGAAAGGCATTTCAAAGCTATTTATAGATTATATAATAAAGTGCGATGTAAAATGACGCCTGTCAATATATCAAGTAATATATCAAATAAAATGTGATGTAAAATGACGCCTGTCAACATATCAAATAATATATCAAATATTGTGTGATGTAAAATTTTGTCGCCATATTAAAGAAAACCGAATACCCAGTCAATCAAAGCTTTATTTGTCCATTGATAGAGATTACTCAGAATAGACGAAAATCATTTCATTTATATATAGATTACAATGGTAAATGTATTATTTAAATAATTACCTTTTAGACTGATGTCTTTTATTGTAGACTGTGTATGAACACATACAACTATCTGAAATGTAAAAACATAACCTGATCATAGCGGACGCATGTTTCAGCTTAATTTCTCAGTATCCACTTTTGGAACTTTATCAATGTCTATCAAGGGGTGGGGGAAGGGGTCGCGGTTCACGGACCTAGTAATACAAATACACGTGAAACATTGATTGATAATGTAACTCATACAAATGTTGACACAGATTAAGATGAAACTTTAAGCATCTGATTAAATATGAAAGATAAAAAAAAAAGTAGTTAGACCAAGAAGCGATAACAAAATTAGTTCCTTTTTAGCTTACCCTATGTTATTTGTTGCACAATGTTTAAATTGTCCTTTTGTTATTCAAATAGCAAACATATTTTCTATCAGTTAAAGATTTATTAGAATTATTGAAATTATTTAACAATTTCAAGAAAAAAATGAAAATTTCACAGGTATAAATACGATTTTTGTCACAAAATGTGTTCACATCTTTAAATCTTTTTACCAGAAGGCTGCAGTCAACAATGGTGTAACTATGTAATACCAGACTTTTTGTTGTTTTTATTTATCTATCGTGTTTGAGATATGATTATGTTAATAAGCATTGTCATAGTTGTATAATATATGTAGAAGGCAAACGCTGTATTTAAAACGGCATATTTACCAGCAGCAGACAATAAACACTGTAAACGCTTGAAAACCTCATGATGGAAACTCACTGAAAATGAAAAAATTTTACATATCAAAATATGTTGGAAGATTAATAAAGTTTGCTATCTAGATTTAAATTACTTCTGACGTTTGTATGTAGCCAACTGTAGTTACTTATTCCATAATACCAGGACACAATCAAATTACTGTGACAAATGTTCGGATGCCAAGTAGGATAAATCGAGGGATTTTCGTTTCCTATAGTAATATGTTATGTATATAATAAGCATAAACAAAATAAAATACATGTAGACTGCATGACTATCTTATCATTGCACATATAAAGGACATTACCCGGAGAAAAATGAAACTAAAACAGACTATATTGTTCTATTAAAGGGAATTATTCTAAACACAGGCTATTTACCGAATAGAAAAATAAATTAAACGTTGTACTCAATACTATCGCCAGATAACGTTAAAAACCGTGATTAAATATTATTTACAGGGAGTTCATTTGATTAAATATTAAACTTTTCTTACAATACCTTAAAAATATAGTCAAGAAAAAAGGCATAAAGGATTTAAAATGATTCACCAAGAAAAACATACCTCTTTATATGTTATATTCCTCCATTTGTTGAACGACATACATGGATGAAATGAGGAATTGATCAAGCATATACAGATGTAACCGTGTGTAACTAGGCATATCCTTGTCAAACTCTACTTCATATATTTTAATAAAAAACGAAATCTTTATTCTTTACATCGTTTAAATCACACATTTATTTGCTATTTGCAACTGAAACATCATGACTTGACGTCTTTTTTTCTAATTTCATTAGTAATATATGGTTGTTATGTTTAAACAGTGAAATCTGCAGACACCTTGCTCAGTTCGTACATACTACTACATTAAATTGGAGTGGTATTCGGTAAATAGCCTTTGTTACCGAGGATGCCTTGCTAAATGAAATGAAGATCTTTTGATTTTTTGAACAGCTAGAATTATAGAAAAATAAATGTTTATCACATGCATAAAAGTCAACGCATGAGATAGAAGTGTTTTAGATATCATTTAAAAACATATTTGCTACATCTTCAAATGATATCATACAACAGAATAATTTAGTAATATCGACATAGTGACTTTTATTATTTACAGTAAAGTTGAAATATGCTGCATGGTCATAAAACTTGCTAGTTTTGAATTCATTGATAATCTAAAATAAAGATTTAGAATGATTTGTAATATGATTTGCAAAGTATCTGCTTATATAATTGGTGTACCACAAAAAAGTTACAATATTAAATTGTTCGTGACATGGTAAATGTGTTTAGGGTTTGAAATTTTCTTCTAAATTCATCTGGGTGTAACTAAAATTTAATATAGGGTGTTTCCTCAAGTTAAATTACATAGATTAAGTGACCTGAAACAGAATATGATGCAGCGTTAACCATGCGGAACTATTTTCCTCCACCCGAAGATGCGGGATAGCATGGTTGACTTCACCTATATGATCTGTAAAATATTACCTCGACTCACTCAAGGAGGGAAAGGGGAGAGAAACGTGTAAAAAAATTTGTAGTTACAAAGGACATTTGTCTTTGCCTGAATTTGTAAGATTCAAAGTTACGGATTTCGCAAAACTGAAAGCTGATTAATTCGATGTAATGTTATGAATTTACGTTACATAAATCTAAATAGATAGCAGATACGTAGAAAACGTCTTTTAGACAATTTTAAGTGTAAAGCTAAACAGATGCTACATGGAATATAAAATATAATTGTTTAAATTTTGAAAAATAATCATTCCAAAATACCATTATGTTAGTATACACTATTTCCTCAAGAGCCAAAGGCGCATGCACAAAATTATTGTGTGTTAAAATTTAATAAGAGAAACAGTCTATGTTACAAATCTTCCAACAATCGACCATAAAATTATTGAAACAACCTTACCATTAAAATATTTTGCATGATGATAGCTTCTTTACGTCAAGACACTTGCTCAGTGTATGAAATGCGACAATTGAGAGAGCACGTTTGGTACTAGTCGTATTATTGTAATGAAATACTCTTGAACTGTAGATCAACTTTACAGAGAATATGGAGGGATTGTCGGTGTCTGTCTCAGCACCCACGTCAGTCACCGTGTCCTTAAGTTGCTAACAACAATAGCTGCTATAAAACTCTTGATTAAATAAACTATATATTAATCATTACGATTTTACATGGCAAAGAAATTAAGAAGTAAATATGCTGCCATAATTTAAAACAACTATTCAGAGGCATTTGATAAAAAAAAAGTATCACCATTTCTGCTTTAGTGTGAACTTAAAAAGATAAAAATAAGAATAAAAATCAAAGCACTGAATGTACTGATGGGGAGGCTATGACAGAATGTTTCAGGCTTATAGTTTCTTTTCTTTTTGCTTAAAATGTGCTGTTAAATAAGAAGATATGCACATTGCGCCATTTATCGCTCAGCCATTCATATATATGGTTAATATGGTTGACTATTCATTTTGTTAATATTCCAGAACATATCATTGAGGTCTACATTCCGATTGTTAATCATGCAAATTTTGAAAAACCTAAAAAACCATTTATAAAATGACACACCAGCAGGTATGACGACTGTTCATCATATAAGATCATAATTTACCATTTTTACAACTGACGGTTCCTTATCAAAATATTCTAGGACTGTTCATCATAAAATACTTTATGTCATTTTAATATCATTGAATGATAATAACAACTGCAAGTTAAGCAACATTTTAATTGAACATAAAATTATACATTATTTACATGTACCATAATTGAGATCAATAAGACACTGTCTTGTGATGAGTATTAATATTCATGCTCTACGGACAGAAAGTTGTCTTCTCCCGAAGCAAATCTCGAATAAAATCACGTTTCAGGAAATTATTCTCAATTTCATTACTCGTCGCTGACTTTGACGGCTTCGGATAAATTTAAAGCTAAATATTCTTGAAAAATACATATCTGCAAAGCTTATTCAAAATTGAATCAAACCTAAGTGAAAATTGATCAGGAAGTTATATCTTCTTTTTTTTACCAACTTATGGTAGTTATTCGATAGATTTTAAACCTCACTAGCTTGAAATATATACTGCGGTAAATCTGTTGTTAACAGGATGTGCGGTTATAAACGTAGGTTTCCTTGTCGACCATTTCCCGCAAATATGATGAGAACATCGAAGCGTCAGTGCTATGAATGGTGTTATAAAAAGCGTCTTTTGGAGGTTTTTGTTGAAACTTCTCCAAATCCCTCCAGAGGTATGCACGTCGCGGAGAAGGCACACGGAAGGTCAAGGTCAAGTCATCTCAAGTACCAGAGGTGATTGGTTGACCTGTCGTAACTTACTCTGGAGGTTTGGGGCTAATGAATGCCGTTTTTGTTGTCGTCAGTCAGGAAGTTGATGCATTGACAGTACTGTCGTCTCCTTTACCACTAACGAACGAAGAATGGCTACCAGGAAGATTCTGCTTGAAAAAGACGTCCCCGATGCTATAATCTCGGACATATGGTTATTCCGGTGCCGAGAATAAATGAACTTAAAACACACACTCTTGTTGAAAACAAAACAAAAAAAACAACAACATATTTTCTGTAGTAATTTTTCAAGTGTTGTAAAATGAAAACGAAATTCGTCTTATGCCGCCAATTATTTTTAGAACACAAACATATATAACTTCTTTTTTATTTTGCTTTATTCAAATAAACATAAATCACTTCAGCGCGCGCAAAATATCGTTTTCAATTTAAAATTTCGTAAGATATGTTTTGATGAATTTCCGATGCTCGACTGTAAGTCATTCGTATATATATGCGTTGTTTTTTTTTTTTTTTTTTTTTTTTAAAGCTTCTTATTCTTTAATATTTTTATGTATCTTCATAATCTGTATTGAAAATTTTATTACACATGGACTATCAAATTATGATTCGTTGCCCTAGAATTGAATAAACTTTCTAATTACACAATACGGGGTCATTCATTTGATTGAAGACTGATCTTTGCGTCTTTCTCTGAAATAATTATTTCCTTGTTAAAACATATTTGACCACATATTTCTGTCATTTAACTGTTCACTTTACTTCCGATTTTTGTTGTACCGAAACACATGTTTCTATTTGTGTTTTCTATTCGAATCTATAATCAGTTTAATGGGATCACCACCGGGTAAACGACTACTAGGTACTTTGGTCATGTTTTTTACCCCAAATATTTGAATGTTTCTATTGGGATTAAATGAGCGTAGATAACTAAACTACTGGTTGTATAAATCCCTGACCTGTCTAATTCTAATAATGAGATTAGTGGATATATTAAGACTTTCACTACAAAATATTCCTAAACAAAAAGAGCGCATGTTTAAATTTATTCCTTTACAAATAAAAGATCAGAGTAGGGATCTGTCAATTGCCAGACATATTTTTAAAAGATACTTTTATGTTAAAAGTTTGATTAATGAATTATGTAAGATGAAAATATAAGTATTGCTTTTTTTATTTTGCTAATATTAAATGCAATCTTGTGGTGAAATTTTGTGGGAGGGTCCTTACGGATTTTGTAGTTAAATAGTTTTTTTTTCGGCGATACATGGTTTAAGAATATAATGTTTCAAACTATATGTTCATCACCATTAGTGAATTTTTTTAGTTCTAAATGTATGCAAAATATTTACTAACAGCTATATGATATAGCGGTTAATGAGCGTTTTCCGCGTACAGCCTCCTAAGGTGTACTAATAAGTTAGTTTTCCTTAGTTATCACGCAAGCATGATCCATGTCTCTGATGTAAGCGACAGTTTACCATTATTTGTATTTTTATTTGTCTTTAAAAAAATAAATATTAAGGACTATTAATGGTTTATAACAACAAAAGAACATGCATTATATTGAAGACTACGGTGTTGCAACGTTCTAGTTAATGACCCGTCATAAACAGTTTGTCGCTGCGTAGTAATTGGAAAATTGTTATCAAAAATAATAAAGAATATTTGCCACCTAATTAAAGCATTTATCTATAAATTTTTCATTTATGCTTTTTGTTTAAAAAATATTGATAAAGTTATTATATAGAAGGGTTTTCATACCAGAACTATTTATTACCAACGTACGTATGCCTAAACCTGATTACCGCGGCAGTATGAACGTCACGGAGTAGTGATTTTGAAAAAATAAACAAAAATCGAGAATTATTATCTTTACAAATTGCAGATATGAAATTAAAGAATGAAAATATTTTCATATTGTAAATGTCTGTGATTAGTGATGAGTCAGCTTAGAAAAAATCAAGGTACTATTTTTTGACCTGATTACCGCGGCAGTAAGATTTGACGGACGGTTATTAACATTGGGTCGGCATAGCCTCCCCAATAAGTGCAATTTCTGAATGTTTTATTTATTACAAAATAGAAAAATATCATTCTTTAGTAATTAAATGTCCAAACGACACTTTTGGGGCATGCATTTGTTTCTAAGTTGGTCCTTAAACAAAAACAAAAAAAAACCCCGAAAAATCCCTACAATGCATAAAGCTATGATGGTGAAAACGTGCTGATGCGATAGTAAGCAAGTGAAATCACCCTTTGCGCAACGTAGGTACCCGAGCTAGAACAAAGACAGGGTTTTATCTGAGAAGAGCAGCTCTGACTTTCATATAAAATAATTACAATCCTTGTTTTTCTTTGTAATTGGAGGGCTAATACGTCCGTCATACAGAATTCGAAAATGCGTTCTCATTCTTTGTTTCTGCACTTATATTTTGTGTGCAAAGCGAAGTCCCTACATTCGCTAAAACAAGATCTGATAGAATAAATAAAAGAAGATCTAAACATATTGAGGTTTGTGATTCCTTTTCAATAAAAGGAGTTTGTATGGCCAAGAAGCTGCTATATAGAGGGGGTTTCTAAAAAAAATAATGGTTTATTCTGTGAATTATTTTTAGTGTCTAAAAGTTCTTGAATCTTACCGAAATGTAATTGCAAGGATTACTTAGAGGACGTAAATTTTTAAGAAGTTTTTAATTCATTACTTAACAGAACATAAGTACCTGAAGATTACAGAATATTGTTTGTATATTGGTTTGTTCAGACGGTAACAAAATCTCATTATCTGGTTTTAGAGAAGATAATTCTGTTTTGTTCAGCATTAGTATGCAATATGATATTCTAACGTTATCTCACCGGTACGTTCGCTGCTGGTCAAGACGGAATGAGCAAAACAAGATTAGTCAACAGTCCACTATAAAGTGTCTACAAATATTCCAGGTAACTACATAATGCCGTAGTTATTCAAAGAATTAGCATATATAGATTAACATTGTTGTTGTTTTTGAAGGATCATCAGTGTTCATAAATGTAGTGTTCGATAGAAAACTAAAGATTGCCGACTACACAGTCTAATACAAGAGCAGAAACAATATAAGAGAGAAAATATGTTATTACCAATACATATAAGTTTAAAAATTACACAACGAACCCAGCAAAGCAAATTGGATGGATTTTTATTAAAGCCATTCTGAAATTTTCAAATATAACAAAATGATTTGGTAATATATATCTATTAGTTTATGGACTTGATTTATAAATTACATCCTACTGCAGTTTCCTGAATATGTATAATGGGTCTGCCTAGCTTTTAATTTGGTACAGATCATTAACAGTCAGTGTTTTTTTACATTATATAACAGACAGGGGCGTAGCCAGCTTTTTTCAACTTGTAGGCACATAAAAGGGGGTCTGGGGGCTTAGCCCCCGGAAGCCAAAAACAAGTTCATGCAGTTTAAAAGGAGCAAAATTCACATTCCAAAGTATTTTCAAGGAAAATTATCAAAACAATAATTTTTAAACTATGAATTTTGATTAGATGGCATACTTTATTGAGGGTGGTAAATCATGGCGCCACACAGACTTGATTTGACTATACGGCTTGAACTCACTACCTACTCCATTCTCGCCTGTTTTATGGTATTTTTGGGACTTTTGAAAATGTTAATTTCTTGACCAACTTGTAGGCCCGTGCCTACATGGCCTAATAGTAGCTACGCCTCTGACAGAGACCCGTAAAAGGCCTCCTCAAAATTGAAATTTTCTTTCAAATAATGCAGGATTCCCCAAAATCCTAACTTACACCAGGTTTTTCCTTTTCCAAATTAGCAATTGAATAATAAAATAATTTATAACAATCTTTCCTAGATCATCGCTTTACAGAAGGTTTAGGATGTCACTATGCAATTATTCAAAATTTACATGCAAGTTAATTCTAGAACTTGAACTAGAATATGTTGTTCATACTACATGTAAATTGTGTAAGGAAATGGTGTTGAAAATGCCAAATATTAATCTAAGTCAGGTCACTATTTGTTTAAATCTAACAAACAGAAATGTAGGAAAGAACCAATTGTAAAATTTAAATATGAAATGAATAGCCTGAATATCATTGGTATATAAAATTATTGTGTTTGCTACAAATTACAATGTACTAATGTCTAGGAAGTTGATAGCCACATTTACTATGAAATCTTTTTCTCTGAAGCATTCATTGCATTCACTGTAGTGTTTATCTGAACTGAAATGCACTTATCAAAAATTTAACAAATTATTTTAAAAATTATTGTTAAACAAAGTCAGGAGAGCTTTTAATTACAATGCGTATGAATAATAAATTATTTTTAGCTTCCAATAAAAATAATTATATTATTGCCATAAAAATTTGTAATTACCATGCATTTTACTCTTAAGTACAAAGATTACCAACAAATAAATTACATGTATTTAAATTGATCAACATCATTCAAAGCAGTAACAGTTATCAAATACACTTTTAAATTACAGATATAAGAAAATGAATTTTGTCAAGTAAGAAACAACCCATGTTCTACGTTATAATCACTAACCTAGTTTAAATACTACCTCATAATGGTTTATAAACATGTGTTTGATCAATCTTTGACATTCAAACTTTCTTTCATACACTGTTTTGTATAAGTATCATTCTATCATCCATCTTATAATTTCATCTATGTAAAATAATCGTTGCCTAACACCCCCAGTACACATAATTCATTTGATGTAATAATATGCTAACATTCTATTCCAAATTTGTCAAAGTTTCTCAATATCACACCTATCTGTAAATGGACAGATCCCATGGCAATAGTATGAAGTTTGTATCTATCTGCTCCACTGTAGATCAGATCTGGGTTTTTAAGTTGAGGGCCTCCACCAAGGAAGCTCTGTGATACTTGTTCCATATAGCTACCAGAGGGCCGCCATGTTGGACACTCGAGATTATGTATACCAGGTGATGTTGGAATATGGCAGAAACCATATCCATACAGTTCATTCCTACCAAAACTATCTTGATGCCAGACTTGAAAATGTAATTTTGGCCATCCTGAAATGATAAATTTAATAAATCCAATAATATATAGTATTAATCAGGACATTATGATATATCAGACAATAATTAAAGTCCTTGTAATTCAACTCTTATTAAACAGCCTTTTCAAAACATTTCAGAAAGTTCAACTTTGTAACATACAGACAAGTCACATATTACAATTATATTTAAAAAAAATAGTACAAAACATCTACAATATTCTCTAGGGCTTGTCACTCGCACACAACATCAGTTTTATGATTGATTGGCAGAATAAATACTTGATTAACTTAATATTATGTGCATTATTTACTGGTTATAAAAAAAGTTTTTCATACTTTCAGATAACTTTAATTCATGAAAGACACATAAAAAAAATATATACAGCTTTGCCTAAAATATTATTTTCCTAAAATGTATATTCTGCACCTTCCTTCTTTTCAACATGCCCACATTGCAAATTACAAGTAGCGTCTGACTCAGTAAAGTAACAAAAATTTGTTTATCAAGTTACAGTGCTACAATTAAGCATTTCAATGATTTCTAATAATGAAATTATAGTCTAACCTTGTAAACCTTTAGTAGCAAAGTGAACATCTATTGGGTGTGAGAAGTATGCTGCAGAGTGATTTTGTGGGTTATCTACCTGAGTCTGTCCTTCCCTCACACCTGCTAAAATCTTCCATGCACCACCTGACAATAACAATTACACAATATGTCAAAGATGAACAATAAAATCTCATTCTTCAAGAAGAACTGATTTTGCAGGGGAAAAAACCACCAAGAAATTCCTTATTTCATCAATGTAGAATATTTCCAGTTGTTAAACAATAGTAAAATTCAATACTTCAAATACTTATCTATAATTAACCTATTTTACATAAGTTGTCTCATTAAAGCAATTGTACACATACAAAAAAGAAACTGTGCTATATTTTCATGATTACTCGGAGTAACTGGGTGATTTTTTTCCATCTGAGTACTGGCACACTTGCCTACAAATTGCATACATGTACATGTAAATTGAGTGAAATTTTACCAGATATTTTACCCCAATATGACTTGAACGCTGGCATGCAACTTTTTACATGCGGACATCAAGCGATAAGTTTTTTATGTTTTATTTCTCACTAAACTTTTACACTCGGAAACATCACATTTCATATTGAATTTTGACTTGTTAATAAGACACCACAGCTTCGAGAAAACTATACTTCATTCTCTTGAGCTTCCTACACCAGGAAGAAGTGTCACTGACGTTGCAAGACAGTTTAACTGCCATTGCAACACAATTATCAATCTGTGGCAGTGTTTCCAGCAATCTGGAGGCATATGAGATGATTTGGTTAAGGTAGGCCAAAGATAACAACTGCTAGTCAAGAAACTATACACAATGCATTTAAGTAACAGGTTTAAAACTGCTACAAGTACTGCTAGACAATTTGGCATATCTAGAAAAACCTTTCTGAATCATTTGAGCAAGACTACAAACCCAATAAAGGGCAGGCGGTCATACTTAAGCTAGATTATTAATCCTCGTAACCATAATCTTCAGAGACTCTGGTTCCTCTTGCCCTGTGAGCAAGAGTATTGTTTAGTTTTATTTATTTGATTCATAGGAGAGGTGAAGAAATTTCAGAGACTGAAACACATTTGCAGTAAAAATTGACAATTTAACAAACCCGAATTATGCAATTAACATGAACAAAACAGTGGCGTTTATCTTTGATTATGACAGAAAATACTGCATCATGAAGGCGGATATAAATATCCCAGATTTTGGTTTTTACAAGAATAGGCCTGTCAGAAAAATTAGTAAAACCAAGTGCACAGTTTCCTTTTTGCATTAGTATATTTGTAGTGTAAAAAAACTACTATCATTTCACCTGTGTTTATTCCCCATTTGCAGAATAAGCTGTGTTCAGGAAAGCCTGATCCACCGATGATCTGTCCAATTATGTGTACTTCTGCCATTTATATACTTAAAATCTGTAAAACATCAGAAATTGATTCATAGCATTTTTAAAATCACTTCAATACATGTATATAGATAAAATTCTTCAAATGAAGAACAGATCTGCTATTATTTTATTAATTCATTTTAAAACAAATTATTTCCATAGTTATCCTTCACAATTCATGTCAAATTATTTTCATTATTTTTCAATGAAAGGACTAATGATACAAACTTATCATGAAATCGTAATGGTAGTCAGACTATTCTCTCCCTTACCAGTTCCTGCCCTGATGTTTTCTCCCTGACTGTTTTTGGGAAAGAACTGTCTGCATATGTGCAGAAAGTTCCTCCCCATTTCTAATTCTATCAATACATTATAAATATAATATGTATTTAGATGTTTAATAAATGGGTAAGCTTATTGTTAATAATAGATTAGAAAAATATATTTAACAGATTGCTACACAATAATATGTGTTAATTATGAGTCTGTTGATTATTCTTTGTTAAGTTTTGTAAAGGTTAAAGTTTATTAGTACGTATTTACATTATTAAATTAGTCAGGGGCAGCACAGCCCCGCAACCAATTATTATTAAATTATTCTTATAAACAGTTGATTTACCAGACTGATTAACAGTTTGTCGATTTACCAAAGTAAATGTGTTACAACTCATTTGAAATTCTGCAATCCTATTGGACAAATAGAGGATATTGAATGAGTGTAAGTTCAATACTGAATTTATTGCACGAGTTGAATAAAATCATATTATGCGAGCCTCTGGCGAGCATAATATTATTTTATTCAACTCGTGCAATAAATTCAGTAATGAACTTACACGAATTTAATATTCTATTTATCACATACCCAAAATAAAGACCATTTAAAGTGAAATAAGAGTCATTTTTCATTGACGCGCCTATAGTATAACGCTAACATTTAGCGCATCTTTACACTATGTTTGTACAACGCTAATGACGTCACGTCAAAATATATGCACGGCCGTGCAATACCATATTTACGGAGTTGCAAAATCGGCACGGGTGTGTGATAAAAAATAATTTCAAACACTACTGTTAATTAATGTTATATTGCATCATGTTTTTACATGAACGTATCATACAATTAATAGTTTTTTATGTGTTTTGTCTGACAAAGTAAATTAGCAGAAGAACTCTTAAATTAATTAGTAGTTGAAATATAATTATTATTTATGTACTAGTAAATTAGAAATAGCCACCTTGAATTTGATGATGATTTTTTATTTGGATATTTTCAGTTGGTTTTATCTCTTTATCTACTATATAAATACTGAAGTGTACGTAAGTGATGTAAAATTTTCAATCAAAAAGCATTTCTAACGACTAAGCATCCCTTTTTTAGTGTTAATGTTATACATTATCAGGGTTTCTCCTTTCTATAGCAAGCAGGACCATTTAAAAGCATCTGCCTGTCTGGAAAATTCTTTTAAACATTATTACATTCATTTAAACAATCTTCATAATTTATGAAATATAATTAAATCTTGTAAAACTAAAATAATATCTTACAAAATATTGGGGGAGAACTGTCTGCATATATGATGATTATATCAAATTTGGGACAGAACAGTCAGGGGAGGAAATGGTTTGGGGGAAGAACCGTATGGGAGAGGAACTGGTAAGGGAGATTATAGTCTGGGGCAAAACTGTCAGGGGAGGAAATGGTTTGGGGGAAAACCGTCAGGGGAAGGAACTGGTAAGGGAGAGAATAGCCTTTCACTGTGAAAAGATTTTTATCATTTTCGACTATTCCCTAAAAATCTACCAGAATGATAAAGTAAATTGAAATTATGCATAAATTCAAATCTGTAAAGTTTATTCACAAAATAATCTGTGCATTTATCAATTTCTTAAAGTAGTTAGAAATGGTTAACATGTTCAAACAAGAAAGTTTTGCTTACTAGTTAAGTTTTAATATTTCATAGTACTGTAAGGGAAATGATAAACAAACATACAGAAATTTAACCTACATGTAATATATAAATCTATGATACAAAGTTTTAAAACAGTGACATGACAAAAGCTTCTAGCGCAATATTTTTTAGCTGATGTACTCCACAAAAATTCATTTGTCCACCATATTTGTTTACCTCGACTGGTTATGTTTTTCTTTACTTGTATTTAGAAATGTTGTATGAAATTGTCCGGTATACCCGGATATCGAAAATTAGCTTTTTTTTCGCAAAAATAAAATGTAGAGGAAAAAACTTATTTCAGTGTATCAACGCATATTTAAGAATGAGATATGAGAATAAGTAACGAAATAATATAAAACAAGAGTAACTCGCCCTATAACGACTCGCCCCATCTCAGTGACCCATTCGCCCCATTAAATATCTAGGATATTCAAGTTTTTTCTATAAATACATGATTTATTTTCACCGAGTGGTATGAAAATAAATATTTCATGAGTGGCGGTAGCCACGAGTGAAATATGGTAAATTTCATGCCACAAGATGAAAATAAATCATGTATTTATAGAAAAAACTTGAATTTTCTGTTTATTATGTACATTTTTCTCTTTTTGGCGATAAAATTTGAAAAACTTTCCCTTAAATTTGGTGTACTGGTAGAATTTAAAAGAAAGTAGTCCGGCAAGACACCAGTGAAAATACGGAAAATATGTTTCACTGCAGTGAAAAATAAATTTTTACAGTGAAAATACGGAAAATGAAAATACGCATTTTATTTCATCAATATTTCTCAATATTTCATTTGTAAGTATATAATAAATATTTTTAATTAATTTGGATTGTTCAAAAATATTTCTTAAAACAAGAACTTATCGTTGCGAAACGCGTTGGAAACAGACAAATGACTTTAAGGGCCCAGTAGAGGAACAAGACCTGAATGAAAAGCATGATTACCGGAAAAGCAGTGTTAAAAGAATGTAGAAACACTACTGTAACGTTTATAAATAGTTCCTAGAATTCTCAGTAAGCCAAATGATTTCAAAAAGCAGACATGAATGAATGAATGATAAAGACATAATTATGACCAGACACAACCATCAATGTACTCTTTTGACATTCAAGTATAACTATCACCTTACAAACTGTCAACCTGGCGTATGCGTGGCCGCAGAACTATGCCTACTGCAGTAGCTATTTCAAAATCCATTTATAAATGACAGAATTATTGACTGCATGCAGAGACATATAAATAGAGGATATTCAAGTTTTTTTTAATATAAATACAGAAACTTTTTTTTCGTAAAGTGGTATGAAAATAAATATATCGCCACGAGTGAAATATCATGATTTTCATACCACAAGATGAAAATAAATTTTGTATTTATAGAAAAAAAAACTAGAATTTACTGTTTATTTAATACATTTTGCTGTTGGTTTTTACAATACAATTTTAAAGACTTTTCCTTAAATTTTGCGTACTGGCAGAATTTAGAAGAAATTAGTCCGGCAAGACACCAGTGTAAATACGCAAAAATATGTTTCACTGCAGTGAAAATAAATTTTTACAGTGAAAATACGGAAAATGAAAATACGCATTTTATTTCATCAATATTTCTCAATATTTCATTTATAAGTATATGATAAATATGTATTTTAACGTCTCTGCTGCATGGATATAACCATCGATGTACTTTTATGAAACTATAAACCTTAGAAACCTTTATTGATCTTAACGCGACAAACTTGTCAAATCTTTTTTAAAGAATCATATATTTAAGCCAAATTATTACAAAATCTGTCACTGATCGAATGACAGAAATGGGCAGTACAAAACGGCATATTTATGCATAATTATTTCAAAGTCAACCAATGAATGGCATAAAGCTATCAACAAACAAATTATTCACAATCATCACATTTGACATATAAGTGTGACCTTGACCTTTGAACTTGAGACATGACCCTAATTTAATTGAATGGTGTTATGGTGATAACTGACAATCGGTCATTCAGACAATAGTGCATGTACAAGCAGTGACGTTGAAACGTACATGCACATTTGTACTTAAATGTTTTCAAAGTATTTGCCGTTGTGTGCTATATAAGTTTGATGCCTTATAACCCATTGGGTGAATAATTATGTTCTTATACCATAAGGAGTCCTTTTGTTGAAAAATGTAGCATTGTAAACGAAGCTATGACTATTGAACTGTTGTTTGATTTGATTGTAAACAATCATAATTTATCTTAAAGTTGAAGGTTTAAAATATGTTCTACTTCTTTATTTCTTGCATATCAGACTGGCGTTTCCGTGAGTTTTACCCATGCCGGAAATTTCATCTGGCATGGGGGGTGCCAGATGAGTCGCGTGCCAAACAACAACGTCATTTTAGCGCGCTTTATGAATGAACCGCGTTAAAATGACGTCGTTTTAGAAGGGAAATATGTGCTAAGGATGACGTCATTTCGCCGTTGTTATTTAAGTTGTAAGTTCATACGCTATTGTTAGAAAATAGTTATGGATGAAATGACTTTAATTTCCATGAACATATATCATATTGAGGTAAACCATTTTAAATATGAAATAATATGGCAGAATATGCAAGAAAAAATATCTAACATATGTTTGCGGTTCGGATCGGAATATCCGTCCCTCGGGAACCCGCCCATGGGCGGGTCCCCTCGGGACGGATATTCCGGTCCGAACCACAATATTATTAATCATTTAATTAAACAAAGAATGTCCAAGGTAACGTTAGATGATAAAAACACAAATTAAATGTACGAAAACAAATAAAATGTTGTTGTTTTCGCTTATTAGAACAGTAATTATTCCTTAGTTAGATAGCAAATGAATCAGTCGACTTAGATTTATTAAATTCCAATCATTATAAGGATACGTTTAGGATAAATAGATTAAACACTTAAATTAGTAATTCTCAGATATAATCAATTAAAATTTTGTAAAAAAAATACGGCATTACGATTTCTGCAAGGCCGCACATGACAGCATATTTGTCTTTTTCAAGTGAACGTTATCGTTTTGTGTATTCCTTTATCCCGCCAACAATATGTATTATCTTTAAGATTAGCTCAAACTGTCTGAAAAATACCACTCGAAAACTTTTGTTTGAATCACAATATACTTGTGCCGGATTTCATTTGTCATATTTTATGTTCATAAAGCAGACTATTCGAACTGTTTAGAAATGTTTGTGAAAATGCCATTTTTCAGGACGCCTCAATGATGACGTTTTCAAATAAATAAACGTCGCAATTACAAACCGTTGATACTTGATGGAAAATTCTAACATGAAATTTTACGATTTTTACACCAAACTCCGGAAAACTTTGGACAAGATCCATTTTTTTATGGATGCATTATAAAATTTCAACATACGTCGCAGTTTTTGAGCTGTACCGCTGTAGCGTTTTCATGGTTATTTAAGGCGGCCTGAGACGGCACTGGATACCATTAAATCAATAATATTTTGCACTTTTTTTAGATGAATTATCAATGTTTGCGCAGGTATAAATCAAAATTGTATCATAGTTTGGAGACCTTTCTGTTGAAAATGTGTCAGGGTTAAATCGTATACATATACATGCACAGTGCGTTAACTGGAGTGCGGGTATTAGTTACCCGCACTCCAGAGCATGCCCATTGATTGGCTCATTTTTGCTGGGGTTTACATATTGTGACGGCAGAGAAAGGGAAAGCGACAGAAATATCATATTCAGATGTTCGTTCATTGGTCCATTTTTGCCGGGGTTTCATATTGTGACAACAGGGAACGTGTTTTTATGTTTGACTATGATACAAAAGAGAAAGAACACCAAAACACTCGGCAATCTGATTAATACTCGGGGGCTACGCCCCCTCGTACAAATCAGATAGCCTCGTGTTTCGGTGTTCTTTCTATTACAAAGAAATTATAAAAATTATCAGAATTATAAACCAATTCCGGGGTAATTCTGGATCATCCCTTGCATATGAAAAAAATAATCATATATCATGACATTTTGTTCAAAGACTTTAGCTATCTTTATTTATGAAATTGGAAACTGGTATCTTTTATGTCCTTAATGAGGTATACAAAACACAATCTTTTTACCATACAATAGTAGATAAAGTCAACATTTACATTTTTAAAGTAAAAAATAACTGGAAAATCAGCATCAATATTTCATTATTACATTTCATATGTTTTATCTATTTTTGTTGATATCTAAACATTTTTTTTCAAAAATCTTTCCAATGTCAGTGGCCCGTGGTCAAGAAGAAGAAGAACTTTATAAAATTGAAAAAAATCACCGCAGAATGTCCTGTTCCTATATTACTAAGTTGCCATGTGCTTGTTTTTTTGTTGTTGTTTGTGTGTGTGTGTGTGTGTTTTTTTGTTGTTTTTTTTTTGAAAAATTAACGTTAAAAATAATATTTATCAAGTGCCGGGGTTATATATATGTATTTATAATACTGCACGCATGTTCCTGGAAGGTTATATGACCTTTTATAATACTGCACGTTTGTAACGTCGCTATTCATTGGATATTAATGACGTTTAAATTATTAGTTATAAAGATTGTTGACAGGTTATATGGCCCTATATAAACGGCTAAAGCCCTCAAGAAATAGAAAATTGTGATTTGTAAATTAAAAAGGTGGCAAGTTTCATAAAAATATCAATATTAAAGGAATCGCGTTTTAATGACTAGTTTTACTAAAAATTTTATTAAGATGTAATGATTGGTCATTTGCTTAAAATAATTTTTATGGCAGTTTTAAATTGTACTGACCTCTTAAATATCTAAAATGGATTCATTGACGGAACAAATTCTTATTGAATATTAGTGTTTGAAATTATTATTATCATTTGTACAATACAAAGGCAGTATTTTGATAATACTTTATTTCGGATAATCGCTATTATCTATAAAATATATAATGAATATATATAAAAAAAACTATTATTCAGACCAGAGACATAGATAACAGAGATAAGCAGCTCCTATATACTCCATTGAAATATCACTCATGCCTATCAAAAAGTGAAAAATTAGGCATTTTGTAGCAAATAAAACTTAATGGATGTACATTTGATCCTTTAAAGGTATACTATAATCAAATTTGATTTTTAAAAATATTAATAATTGTTACACAGTCTCTTTGTATGTATAAAATAAACATGTTTCGACTTCATTTAAAGTAGATATGTTGTGTTTTGAACTCTACACACTATAGGTGGTCACAATATGAATATATAGTGTTATTAAAAACTGGCAAATTTTTAAGAAAGGACCAACATTACTTGACCCGTAATAGGGAATGCAGCTTCCTATAAATAGTTTATTCATTATTTTATTCAAATTAAATTTATTCAGTAAGAATTTCATGGATTTCAATACATTTCTAAGATAAAAATATTTTACCCAAAGATGAGCATAGTATATCTTTAATATTATACACCATTTGAAAGGTAAATCTTTTATCTATTGCTGCATGTTAAAATATTGGTAACTTTCCATGCCTTTCACTTAGAAAAACATGGCAGAACATACCCACTGAGCCAGTTTTTTGTCATATGAATAGTTTTGTAACAAAAAATATTATAGTAGTTCTCTTTAAAAAATAATGTAACATTTATTTAAATGGGAACTGTAAATATTTTTATCTGCAGCCATAGACAAATGCATAAGCTTTCAGAAAATGTATTGTTTTTCCTGATTTTGATATTTGGTTAATAAGTTTTACTTGCTACAAGTTTTAAGTTTATCAGGCACGCGTGATATTTTAACTGGCTAGGAAGTTGCCCATCTCTGTTATCTATGTCTCTGTTCAGATGAATAAATTGATCAAGTGTTTGACATTATTCTCATCAACGCATACATTGGTAAGTGCTATTTTGTAAATGCTTACTACTAAACACCATGCAGGGGAATTATATTGGAAAGACCCTGCAAACACTAACCTATACAAAATACAATGTGATGTTAAACCATCCAAAAGGTACCATAAACAGCACTAGAAAGTAAAGGAAATCACACAATTTTTATCTCATATTTCAACATTTTCTCAGTCTTTGGATCCCAAGACCCACCCCAATCACATACGTTTATCTTAATTCAAGTCTTAATTATCATCTAGATATTTACAAAAACGGTAGTTAATCACCACATATATATAAGAAAAGTACATTACCACTCATAAGATGAGCTATAAACGACATTAATTACAATTTTTATCAGATGAACAAGATGCTGACCCAATCTTCAAACATACGCAATATCCGCCTGTTGCATTTGATTTTGATTTTGTCAAAATCCTTAACCCATATGCCAGCCCCCAGAATACCCTGTTCTGTAACCGCCCGTGGACAGTATGGTCCAGAAAAAGTTCGGCCGGAAGGCTGCTACAAAATCTTTATGCATCCCCATTTTTTGGGGCATTAAAATAAGTTAAAACAACTAATTAATATAGTCTGTTTACGAGAATTAATATGGAGTAAATAACTAATGTTTTGAAAAGTCACACCAGCTTAATGCATAGGTCATGTCAAATCCGCGATAGCACAGACAGTATAGAGTGATTGTCTAATATATTAGGGGTCTGTAGTTCGATCCCTACTTTTGCCGTTGTTTTAAGGCCTACTCTTTTTCTTTATTTCTGCAGTATATTTTCATGAAAATGGCCGAGTGCTTCCAATATTGTCTACACATAATTATATGAATCAACTAAGAAACATTGTCTCAATTTGTATTGTGTTCAACGCCATTGAAACGACATTTTCTAATTTTAATCCGAATTCATTATAAATTTTAATTCTGAAAGCATGTTATTTAAAATGAGTTTAATTGCTAAACATATTAAATCAAAAAGAAATCATTAATCTGTAGCTTACCCTATTCCGCTATACCGCTCAGTATAATTTCTCCATAGGCACAAACTATATTTAATCAAATCTCACTGAGTACATCTCACGGAAATTACCGAAAATCTTTCGAAGATTAATATATTGTGTGCATTGACCGTGTAATTAGTATGGAATTGACAGGTTAATAAAACCAAACAATATATACAATGTATATATATTAACTATATACACAATATATGTTGTTCTTAAACAAAATAATAGAGATTTAAGCGGTAAATATCCGCGGAAAGGATCAACCCAAAACCAGTCACAAAAGTGCAGAAAAGGGCAGGTAATCCAGACTAGTTTGACATTGGTAAGTTGGTGTGTTATGAAAGGATGTGATAGCTTGCTACTTTGTTGATTACATAAGAAGTTTGTTAATATTTAGAAGCTTGTGTTAAACTGACATTTTCATATTCCACTGGTGAGATTATTTGGAGTAAGTTATTGCTATAGGTTACTCCGCCGTTGCTGAAAGTCTTCGAGTTATGCACATTTCGGACCACATACTTTTCGGTCCAAATTTTTGTACATTTCGAAACGTGATACTGATATTACTAACATTTATAATTATGCTGTAATACACTTGGTATAAAAAGGGAGTGAAACGTCTTGGTGTGAACCGTCTTGGTGTGAAACGTCTGTCTACCATATAAAAGCTCACAATGTATGGTAAAATGTAAAGTGTCAACTCGGCCCTAAACCAACTCGGCACGGGTCAACTCGGCCCTCTATTTAAAACATATATTAGGATATAGATTGTTTAGTAAATAAAAATTTTAAGGAGAAAATTACTATAAAGTTTTTCAGAATTTATATGAATTGACATGCCATATTTCAAGCCACCCAGATAGGGGGATTTGGACCAAAAGTAGGGGGATTTTTAAGCAAGCACAAACCAGTCGTAATTGTACAACAATGCAAACATACATGTATAATTAAATTTCCCCCATTTTATTATGAAAATTAACATTTCTACAAGATCATTTGATATTTTCAAGTTTTAACATACATGACTGTGAAGGAATAATATGTAAACAATTGCAAATAAACATAGGTACTGTAAATATTTGATGTAAAGAAAATAAGAATCCCTGTAAAACAAACATAATTAATTGCATGTATATCATATAAAATACATTTTTATATCAGATATATATTGAATCAGTTTAGTACAAATGATGCATTCAAAATCATTCAAATAAATATACTTTAACAGCCAAAGTTGTTTCTCTTTAAATGAAAGGTAAAGATTTTTCTCTTTAAATGAAAGGTATCAACATTTTCACAGAGAATTTTTGTAGCATAGAAAGATGAAATAAAAAAATGCTGCCTTAAAAATTTTCCGTTGACACTTCATAAACAGTAAAAAAAAAATCTGACACAAATCTTAATCCAGTTTACTCAGGTCATTATGTACTTCACACCTCACTTTGTTAACACACATCGATTGCATCATGCTTACCATATATGGAAGTAGGGAGTCTAGACGCTACGTCACTTGATACCTGTATGTACATGTAAACTTAGTCCAATAGATTAGACGTTACAGGCTTGTTATAGTTTTATGATGGTCAAGCCTGACGTCTAATAGTTATTGCTCATAAACGCGTAGCATTTTGAAAAATTAAAAAAATGTCTGTTGACTTGCCTTTCAAGCTTTATTCAAAAGCTTATCTTCTGTTCTTTCAATTGCATGGTCTATCATTAACAAAAACTTTCAAACAATGTACTTATCAATCAAAAATAAAATATAAATATCAGTCTATTTTGCTCATCGGCCATACTGGTTAAGTAAAGCGTTTTACAGATTGATTCCAATTTTTTAAACGGAAAAATATATTCGAAACACACTGACGGTGCATGGGCAATTATTTCGTTGAAAAAATATTCTGTTAGAAACTTCTGGACTCATTTAAACGCTTGCATTTGAATTAGCCAATCAGATTTCGCGCACTGTATGGCGGCCATTTGTATATCGGCTGTACAAGGAATTTAATTAAATGAGAGGATTTAATCATGACTTTTCGGATGTGACAGTTCAATTATTTTGTTAAAAGGTATTTATTTTTTAGTTTTGTTCATAAATAGGTCAAAATTAATGTAAATACACGCTGTTTTAATTGTTTAAATTCATTAGATCTAAATCGATGTCTAATGTCAATTTTTTTGCTACACGATTTTGCAAAGATCTGTTAAGACCTAACGTAACATAGAAAATGAAAAATGTAAAATATCAGATTAATGAATGATAAATATGAAATAGGTTACGTATAGGTCTTATAATTAGGACTAATGTAAACTGTGTAATTGATGAAGGGTTGTGTAGAGGTTGTTTGGAGTGTACTGACTACTGGATAATAATTGGACCTAATTATTTTGGCCCTTTGGGTGTTAAAACAGGTATTATTTATTATTTATCTGATTGAAACGGATTTTACCTCTGTCAATCCCTCCTGTTTGTTGGTTACCGTGAGACAAAGCTAGTTTATATTATTTTTGCAACAACATAGATCACAGTTACATAATAAGAAATACATAATATAAAAAATAATAGTTTCAAACATTGCTAATCTGTGATTCTTTGAGTTTCTATTGCCTGATCATTATTTTTTTATCTGCACTTATCAACTTCAAAGACCCAATGCCGACAACAAACTCAAGGCGGGGTTACATATCCCAACAAAAATTGATACGTCACACATTCAGTATCGGACGCTGTCATTGGTTAAGCACCTGCAATACTGACACTGATTGACAGGTTTATCAAAGGAGAATTGTCATACATGAATGATTTGTTATTCCTTGACAGCTGAAGTGTGTCGGAGTAACTAACAATACAATTATCCTGCTGTTTAATGGGGAAATATTACTTCTGGCATATATAGTTGTAAAAGTTGTTTAAGTCTATTGTTTAATTATGTTTATTGGTAAAAATGATGCTTAAATTTTTTTGTTGGTTGAATTTTTGAAAATTGGGGGTTTTCGATCCCACATCGGGAGATCGGGAGACATGGTCGAAAATCGGGGGTTTTTATCCCCCGGTAGGGGATATGGCATGTATGATATGATCACTTACAAACAGAAATTGAAAAAGTTGGCAGTGTACCTGTACGTAATCGTATTGTTTGAAATAATCTTTGTTAAGAAGAGATATCAAGACATTGATTATTGATAGCATTTGTCTGCACTAAAACAGACTTTAAACTGGAATTTGCCATTCATGAAATGTGCATAAAACTTGACAACAGATTAAACTTGGTCTTCTGAAATGTAGCACATTCAAGTTAAATATTCTTATTGTTATCATTTTTATTTCTGTTTTTAATAGTCTTTAAAACATAGACCTGGAAGTGTACTTTCAAATTTATGGTTTATCATTTTACATTGTAATCTTTTTTGTTATATGAATTTTGGCCTACTTTCACTTTGGACAGATTTGGTGAAAACAAACATGGCTGACAAAGCGGAATCACCTTTAGCATTCTATGTTGGAAGAAATTTGGCATGGGTACTTAAAATTTACTTTGATGTTTCATCTTCGAATGAGCATTTGACAAGCCTGTGACTTTGACTTACGCAATATTTAAGTTTCTTGGGGTGTCTTGGGGTAATCCTGGGACTGAAAATGTGTATCTTTCTGTCCCAGGGTTATCTTGGGGTGTCTTGGGGGTAAATAGACCGACCTCTGTGCAAAGTTAGTCCAATATCAGTATGTTAGATAGTAGACAGACATTTCACTCCCAAGACAGTTAACATCCATAGGTGTTAGGCGCGTTGATTGGTCACTACCCCCCCCCCCCCCCCCCCCCCCCCCCCCCACTCACCCACTCTACAACCCTCCTACCTCTCAAAAACATGTCATTGAATATCGTGTTATTGATATATCATCGATATTCATCATCCGATACAATATTGATACACACTTTCAAATATCGATACAAGCTAAAATTTATTTATTTCTGTTGGTGAATATACCTCTCTATTTTGCCTAATAAGAGAAGTCACTTTTTTCCAGTTTTCTTGGCTAACTTGAACTTTAAACTCTGTTTTCAAATGTCAGTGACAAAAATAACAGAAAAAAGCAATCTTTCTGTTAGTTTTTAGCTCGACTATTCGCAGAATAATCGAGCTAATGCAGTCACCCATTTGTCGGCGTCGGCGTCCCTGTGGTTAAGTTTTTGTATGTAAGCTGGTATCTCCATAACTACTGAAGGGAATGGATTGAAACTTCACACACTTGTTCTCTGTGATTATCTAAGATGATTGGCACAAGTCCCATAACTCTGATTTGCTTTTTTACATAATTATGCCCCTTTTTCGACTTAGAAATTCTTGGTTAAGTTTTTGTATGTAAGCTGGTATCTCCATAACTACTGAAGGGAATGGATTGAAACTTCACACACTTGTTCTCTGTGATTATCTAAGATGATTGGTACAAGTCCCATAACTCTGATTTGCTTTTTTACATAATTATGCCCCTTTTTCGACTTAGAAATTCTTGGTTAAGTTTTTGCGTGTAAGCTGGTATCTCCATAACTACTGATGGGAATGGATTGAAACTTCACACACTTGTTCTCTGTGATTATCTAAGATGATTGGTACAAGTCCCATAACTCTGATTTGCTTTTTTACATAATTATGCCCCTTTTTCGACTTAGAAATTCTTGGTTAAGTTTTTGCGTGTAAGCTGGTATCTCCATAACTACTGAAGGGAATGGATTGAAACTTCACACACTTGTTCTCTGTGATTATCTAAGATGATTGGCACAAGTCCCATAACTCTGATTTGCTTTTTTACATAATAATGCCCCTTTTTCGACTTAGAAATTCTTGGTTAAGTTTTTGCGTGTAAGCTGGTATCTCCATAACTACTTAAGGGAATGGATTGAAACTTTCACACACTTGTTTTCTGTGATTATCTTAGATGATTGGCACAAGTCCCATAACTCTGATTTGCTTTTTTACATAATTATGCCCCTTTTTCGACTTAGAAATTCTTGGTTAAGTTTTTGTGTGTAAGCTTGTATATCCATTACTACTGAAGGAATGTATTGAAACTTGAAGGGTTTGTACCTTTTCGGACAATTTTATGTATTCATATAGGTAAGCATTATTATACTCAATGAAACACCCTTGTGACAAATTTTCGAATAGTCGAGCGTTACTGTCCTCCGACAGTTCTTGTTAGTATTTGTAATGACTAGGCCTAATACAAGCATGCATAAGCCATAATACCATGATTCCAATTGAAAAAACATATTTGAATGTTTTTCATTATATATACTGTTAAATTCGATATATCGTCGATATTTTTCTCTAGATATTATATCGTCGATATTTGTCTCTAGATATATTGATACAAAATTGTCAATGACAGCCCTAATGTGAACTGCAGTATTTTTCATTTGAAACTTGTTTTAATATCTGGTATAGGCTTTTAATTCAATTTTCTTCATTTCCCATTCATTTTGGTAATACCAAACTTGATATTAAACACAAAAAGGTTCAGATTATTTTTGTTAAGAAAAAAAGATATTAAAAAAAAATTATGAACTTTTTCATATAAATTTTTTTTTGCACTGATAGATTTTGAATGGGTCGGTTTTAACCAGTGTTTGACATTCAAATGTTATCTAACTGGATGATGAAATCTAAATAATATACTATTCTCTTCATTTCAGTTTTGATGGCTGGCCTGTATTCTTCTATTAAGCCATTCATCCCGTCGGCTCTGTTTGTCACTGCCCTTGTAGTAAGCATACGCTGGGACATTAACAAGCGCAAGGAAACTTTAGCGAGACTTAAGCAAGACCTTGAAGATAAAAGACGTGAGCACAACTTAACTGAATAAGGTATAATATGATTCATAATTTTTAAGCTTGGCTTTCTCCCAGAAATATTTTGATCTATTGCTACAGTCAGGTTGTTGTTACCTTCCAGAAACTTTAACATTGACAATTGTTTAATACTTGGACACAACAATCATTTGGGTAAACAGGAGCTAAAAATAGAAAAATCTTTTAAACATTCTAGTGGCTGTAGTTTTGATCCAAGTATTCTGGAAATTTGTCAGGAAGGTGGTTTTGATGATTTCTAGGTTAAGTTCGCATATGGGTCATCTCCAGTCAAAAACTAGGTCACAGGAGCTGAAAATAGAAAAAGCTTGTTAACACTCTTGTGGCTGCAGTTTTGATCCAAATATCCTGAATATTGATCAGGAAGGTTGTTTTGATGATTTGTAGGTAAAGTTTGAATATGGGTCATCTCCGGTCAAAAACTAGGTCACAGAAGCTAGAAATAGGAAAAAGCTTCTTTGCACTCTCATGGCTGCAGTTTGGATCCAAATTTCCTGGAAATCAGTCAGGAATGTTGTTTTGATGATTTCTAGGTCAAGTTTGAATATGGGTCACCTGGGGTCAAAAGCTAGGTCACACTGCCCAGATATGGAAACACTAGAGTTCAAATTTTTGACTCCATTGTCATCAAATTTGGTCAGGATGCAGACATTGCTCGGATGTGGTTGATGATTCAGGGCCATCATGGCCCTCTTGTTTATATTCACAGCTATCACATATTTACCATTTGCACAATTTCAGGTATGGAACTGAAATTTGGTATCAAATGACTTATATCTTGACCTAGTGACCTACTTTCTTCCTTTTGCTGTACATCTATGAAATTAGGATGAAGTATGTAGTAAAAGTAAAATTACATTTTGTATGAAGTTTGGTCTAGTGACAAACATTATTCAAATTCTTGTAATAAACACCAGCTTATACTGCTTTCACACAAATAACAGTCTGTCCTCAGGTCAGCAATTTTGGGCCAATGGCCCCCTTGTTTTTAGCTCACCTGAGCTTGCTCAGTCAGGGTGAACTTTTAGGATTGTTGAATGTCCATCGTCTGTCCACACTTGTTTGTTAACAATCTATCGGTTACATTTTTGCCTGAATCATCATCAAACTTTGTCAGGATGCTTATGCTCGAATGAGTTTGAACATGGTCATCTGGGATGAAAAACTAGGTCACAGGAGCTAAAAATAGAAAAATCTTGTTAACACTGTAGCGGTCACGTTTTTGCCTCAGTCATCATTAAACTTGGTCAGGATGCTAATCTAGTTGATACCTCGGATGAGTTTGAAAATGGGTTATCTCTGATGAAAAACTAGGTCACCGGAGCTATAAAAAAGAAAAACCTTGTTAACACTCTAGTGGCTACTGTTTTGATCCAAATATCCTGTAAATTGGTCTGAAGGTTTGTTTTGATGATTTTTAGGTCAAGATCGAACATGGCTCATCACGGATGAAAAACTAGGTCACACCGCCCAAATTTGGAAAAACTTTGTTAACACTCTAGTGGTCACATTCTTGACTCACTTGTTATGAAACTTGGTCAGGATGCTTGTCTAGGTAATTGTTCGGATGAGTTCAATGGGTCAGGTGAGGGATCTAGCGCCATCATGGCCCTCTTGTTTGAGATCCATATCTCAATCTTTGAAATGCTTCATATAAAACTTTCCTGAGGCGGGGGACATTGGTAACTCTGTTACATATTCTTGTTTGTATAGAAACAAAAACAAAATCTTCTGTTCCTAATATTTTCTTTTGTAATTATGCATGTGCATAGCATTTTTTCACAAATGCAATCTTGGTTTTATTAGGAATTCTTTATGTTTTTTATCCCGCTGAAAGTATTTTTTCCAATTTTTCAAAGGCAGCTTCTATCAAAGTTCTATCTAGTTTATTTAGGGCAGTACAACATGCTTGAAATGTGAGAAATAAAGTAATAGATATATTTGATATATTATTTCTTTACAGATGAGGACTGGTCTTAGATTAATGTTTGCTGGGCGTTTTTGGAAAACGTGGACAGCCATGACCCTTGGCATACCTGTCGCTCTGGTATTATCCCATTTGTTGGAAAGGGAATGGGATAGAGAAGCATATGCAATGAGAGGACGTAGTAATTTGTTTAAGGAAGATTATAGAAAACTTAAACTACAAGATCCTTCCAAGGAACTTTGGACCTAAAAATTAAAACTGTTACCATTCTGTTTGATGTTTAATCTTGTTCCTGAAATAAAAATGACTTTATAAATCAGATCAGTTTTACTTTTACAAATATTATCGCTTGTTTTTTTTGTTTCTTTTTTTTTAAAATAGTTGAATGATGAGAATGTATCAAATATTTTGATTGTATCACAATACAGAGTATCATGATTCTAACATACAAAGTGAATGCAGTTTGTAATGTAACTTGTTCAAGCCGTTTTTATGTAATATCCACTATGCCATAGTTCTGTTTTATTATGCTCCCCAAAAAATTTCGGGGGAGCTTATAGTCGCCGCCTTGTCCGTCCGTCCGTCCGTCCGTCCCCTTATTTGTCCGGGACATAACTTTGAAACAACAAGAGATATCAACATGAAACTTTGTAGGTAGATAGATCTCATTGAGTAGGTGTGCATTGCACAAGAACCGTAACTCTGCCTTGCCTAATTTTTGAATTATTCCCCTTTGTTTATTTTTACACTTTGAACTTTGTCCGGGACATAACTCTAAAAGTATAAGAGGTATCAACATGAAACTTTGTAGGTAGATAGATCTCATTGAGTAGGTGTGCAGTGCACAAGAACCGTAACTCTGCCTTGCCCAATTTTTGAATTATCCCCCTTTGTTTATTTTACACTTTGAACTTTGTCTGGGACATAACTCTAAAAGTATAAGAGGTATCAACATGAAACTTTGTAGGTAGATAGATCTCATTGAGTAGGTGTGCAGTGCACAAGAACTGTAACTCTGCCTTGCCTAATTTTTAATTATCCCCCTTTGTTTATTTTACACTTTGAACTTTGTCCGGGACATAACTCTAAAAGTATAAGAGGTATCAACATGAAACTTTGTAGGTAGATAGATCTCTTTGTAGGTGTGCAGTGCACAAGAACCATAACTCTGCCTTGCCTAATTTTTGAATTATCCCCCTTTGTTTATTTTACACTTTGAACTTTGCCCGGGACATAACTCTAAAAGTATAAGTGGTATCAACATGAAATTTTGTAGGTAGAAAGATTTCATAGAGTAGGTGTGCAGTGCACAAGAACCGTAACTCTGACTTGCCTAATTTTTGAATTATTCCCCTTTGTTTATTTTGACACTTTGAACTTTGTCCAAGACATTAACTGTAAAACTATAAGAGGTATCAACATGAAACTTTGTAGGTAGATAGATCTCATTGAGTAGGTGTGCAGTGCACAAGAACCATAACTCTGCCTTGCCTAATTTTTTAATTATTCCCCTTTGTTTATTTTCACACTTTGAACTTTGTCCGGGACATAACTCTAAAACTATAAGAGGTATCAACATGAAACTTTGTAGGTAGATAGATCTCATTAAGTAGGTTTGCAGTGCACAAGAACTGTAACACTGTCTTGCCTACTTTTGGAGTTATTGCCCTTTGTTCATTTTGACACTTTGAACTTTGTCCGGGACATTACTATTAAGTGATATCTGAACATGAAACGTTGTAGATAGATAGGTCTCATTGGATGGAAGTGCAGTGCTTAAGAATCATTACTCTGCCTTGCCTTATTTTGAAGTAATTGCTCTTTGTTTATTTTTACTTTTTGACTTTTGTCCGAGACATAACTTTAAAACTATTAGAGATATCAACATGAAACTTTGTAGGTAGCTAGATATAATTGGATAGAACTGCAATGCTTAAAGAACCTAAACAAAGCCTGGTCTAATTTTGGAGTTATTGCCCTTTGTTCATTTTTACACTTTGAATTTTACCAGGGACATAACTCTGATATCATCAGGAAACTTTATAGATTTTTTTTAGATAGATCTCATTGAATAGAAGTGCAGTGCAAAAAAAGCATAACTCTGCCTTGCCTAATTTTGGAGTTTTTGCCCTTTGTTCATTTTTTTTATACTTTCCTGTGTCCAGAACCTTCTCGGGGAGCATCACCCGGTTCAACCGGTTCTTGTTTAATTTATTTATTTTTAGCTCACCTGTCACAAAGTGACATGGTGAGTTTTTGTGATTGCTTTTCGTCCGGCGCCCGTCCGTAAACATTTTTTTAAACGACATCTTCTCATAAACCGCTAAGCCAATTTCATCCAAACTTCACAGGAATGTTCCTTTGGTAGTCAACTTTAAAACTTGTTCAAAGAATTTAATTCCAAGCAAAACTCTGGTTTCTGTGGCAACCAAAAGAAACAAGAGCCCAGTTTGAGCCGGGTGATGCTCCCCGAATAGGTTTTGGACACAGGAAAGTACACCTCTTGTAGTTTCAGAGTTATGTCCCTGGAAAAAGTTCAAAGTGCAATAATTCCAAAATTCGGCAAGGCAGAGTAACTGTTCTTTGGACTGCACTTCTAATCAATGTGATCTTTCAACCTACAAAGTTTCTTGATGATATCTCTAATGATTTCCGAGTTATGTCCCGGACAACTTCAAAAAGTAAAATAAACAAAGGGCAATAACTCCAGAATTAGGCTAGGCAGAGTTATGATTCTTGTGCACTGCATATCTACCCATTGAGATATATCTACCTACAAAGGTTCATGTTGATATCTCTTATAGTTTTACAGCTATGTCCTGGACAAGATTTTTCTAAAAGGGGAGACAATTCAAAAATGAAGCTTAACAGAGTTATGGTTCTTTTGCACTGCACCTCTACTCAATGAGATCTATCTACCTACAATGTTTCATCTTGATATCTCTTATACTTTTAGAGTTATGTTCCAGACAAAGTTCAAAGTGTTAAAATTAAAGGGCAATAACTCCAAAATTAGGACAAAAAGAGTTATTGTTCTTATGCACTGCACATCTACCCATTGAGAACTATTCACCTACAATGTTTCATCTTGATATCTCTTATAGTTTTAGAGTTATGTTCCGGACAAAGTTCAAAGTGTTAAAATTAACAAAGGGCAATAACTCCAAAATTAGGACAAAAAGAGTAATTGTTCTTATGCACCTCACATCTACTCATTGAGATCTATTCACCTACAAAGTTTCATGTTGATATCTCTTATAGTTTTAAAGTTATGCCCCGGACAAGATTTTTCTATAAGGGGAGATAATTCAAAAACCGGGCAAAATAGAGTTATGGCTCTTTGACACTGCACTCCCCCTCAATGCCCTCTACCACTTTTTGAAGTTTCAACAAATTATCTCCAATGGTTTTCAAGTTATGCTCCGGACAAGACAACGGACGGACGGACAAGGCGTCGACTATATGCTCCCCCCGAAATTTTTCGGGGAGCATAAAAACTTAAAATATCTTCTTTTAGAAAACCGAAAGAGCTAGAGCTTAAATATGTGGCATGAAACATCATCTAGTCAGTGTCTACCAATGTTGTTCAAATAAATGCTCTGGGGTTAAAATTGGCGGGATCCCAAGGGGTCATTGATTTTCCTAATTTGTATATAGTAAAAACTTAAAAAATCTTCTTTTAAAAAACCCAAATAGCTAGAGCTTAGATATTGAGCATGAAACATCTTCTAGTGAGTGTCTACCAAGTTTGTTAAAATAAAAGCCCTGGGGTCAAAATTGGCCCGCTTCAGTGGGGCATTGTTTTTCCCTTTATGTATATAGTAAAAACTTAAAAAATCTTTGTTTAAAAAACTGTAAGAGCTACAGCTTAGATATTTATCATGAAACATCTTCAAATGGGTGTCTACCAAGTTTGTTCAAATAAAAGCCCCTGGGTTAAAATTTGCCCCGCCCCAGGGGCCTATGTACAAGTGAGCGATTTCAGCCTCACTGGTGGAGGAAGACCTCAGATTCTCTTCTGTGCATTATTTTAGGCTCGAATGGGTAGACCTGAGTAGAACCACCAACTTTCTTTCTGCTAGCTGAATAGCTTCCTCACATGAAAGAATCTCAAGTCCCTGTAGGGATTCGCACTAACAATTGTCAACTGGGGTAAAAAAATAAGTCACACAGCCCAAATATGGAAAAACCTTGTTAACACTCTAGTGGTCATATTTTTTATATGCCCGAAAAAATTTCGGGCATATTATGTTATACCCCTTGATGTCCGTCCGCAATTTGGTTTCCGGAGCATAACTTAAGTTCCATTTGGCCCACAATATTCAAACTTCATAGGAGGATTGCTATTTGAATGAGGTAATACTTTATTTAATTCCCATGTCTTACAAAAAAAACACAAAAAACAGCATATAATGCTTCGCCTAGCGGTGCTCTTGTTACTCAATTGTCATCAAACTTGGTCAGGATGCTTGTCTAGTTAATTGCTCTGAGAAATCTGAACATGGGTCACGTCTGATGTAAAACTAGGTCACAGGAGCTTAAAATAGCAAAGTCTTGTTAACTTTCTAGTGGCTACTGTTATCCAAATATCCTGAAAATTGGACTGCAAGTTTGTTTTGATGATTGAATATGGGTCACCTGGGGTCAAAAACTAGGTCACACTGCCCAAATATAGAAAAACCTTGTTAACACTTTAGTGGTCACATTTTTGACTCAGTTGTCAGCCAACTTGGTCAGGATGCTTGTTTTAATAATTGCTTGGATGAGTTAGCTGGGTTAGGTGAGCGATCAAGGACCATACGGGCCCTCTTGTTATCTTAACTTTGACCTCTCTATGTGACCTTGACTTTGGTAGCAGGGACCTGGATTATGCGTGCAATACTTAGCCTCAAAAAAGTGAACATTTGTGCCATTAAATGTAAAAGTTTTGCTTCAAACAAGCACCTTTCAATGACCTTTAACTGTGACCTTAACCCTCGAGACCTGGTTCATGCATGTGACACTGCTTCTCTATGAAGTTTCATTGGAATCCCTCCATGCATGTAGGAGATATGCTCCAGACAAAATCTGGATATTTCATAATCTTTTGTGACATTGACATTGCATATATTGACCGAAATTACAAGTGTCACAGCCATAGTATAACGATAATGACCATTTGTAGTTACAAATAAATAAATGATGACTAAATGGTCCTTCTACAAATCTTCATATTTTTACTTGAACTTTGACCTGTGTGACCTTGACTGCAGGGACCTGAATTTTACACACGACACTCTGCCTCACAATAATAAACATTTGTGTCGGGTTATAATGAAATCCCTAAATGGATGTAAGTTTTGCTTCGGACAAGTGTATTTTTATAAGCTTCAAGTGTAACTTTGAGCTAGAGACCCGATTCATGCCCGCATCACAGCTTCTCATGAACATTTCTATATAGTTTTTATAAAATCTATGTGTGTTAGAGATGTGCTACAAAATTGGACGCTGCCCGCACGCCAGGGGCGTTCATATAATATGTTTTGAACAGGCGTATAAAAAGTTTTAAATGATTTAATAGAAATAGTAACAAGCAATGAAATAAATAAAAATATTTATTATAACAAACATTTGATGGTCATCAGAAACATATGTATATTGGTCAAAATCACAACTTTATAAAGAAAAAAAATTACAACCATTAAAGCATGCTCAAACAAAATAACACAATATGTTGTAATAATGTATCATATATTTTCATATTGAGATCAAAATTTTATGTTGGACGGAATTCTTATAAAAACAAAATTGATATATACATGTACATCATACTAACAAAACTTCATATTTCAAGATTATGCAATTTGGACATATGCTATTATACAGTTTATTCTACCTATAATTATATTTATATGATAACTGTAGCATATGCCTTCAAGATGTTCCTATGTCCCAGAAACAGTACCAGAGAACTTAAATGTTCACCATGTGTAGATGTAGTATTTTTTTGAAGCCCAAACTGAGCAACTTAAATTACCATCATAATAGGTATAAGGGGTCAGCCCTATCATAATTAACATCATTCATAATAAAAATAGGTCTAATATTATATTAAGGTATTATAGGGTATTGAACATTAAGCAAATTGTTACCTTTCAAAATATCAAGTTTTTGCATGTATAATTTTATTGCCTTTTTTAAACTATGATATAAACAAATTCACAGGTTTGCACACATGAACCTGTACTAAACATAATAAATATACAAAGACCTATCTAGTTTATCATCAGTTAATTGGTACATTATTTGGTTGAGTGATTATATCCTACTGCATGTGTATGTTACTTTCCAAATCATGTGAAGTGATAGGATATAGTTTCACAGGTTTAAAATCAACAGATAGTACTTCATTTTTTCAAAAAATAGTAGAATAAATAAACATTAGAAAATAAAAAAATCACTATTTTAATTATTTTTTAACAATGTCATAAGGTGAATACTATACAATAAAACGTACCAGCATGCAAGGCTTAAGTGTAACAAGTCTGTTCCATTAATTTACAGAAACATATTTTGCAACATAAAATGTACTTTGAGCAAGTGTGAACATTAAGTCTGTAAAACAAAAAGTTCCTCAATATTACAGTAGCCTTATCTATAGTAATTAAAATATCACAATATAAACATCACAACTGTCCATTTATTACTTACATGAAATATTTCAATTACATGTGATATATAACTAAAAATAACTTTGTAATATAAACTTATCTTAAAGCATTATACATCACAGCAATCATAATAACTGGTTTTACAGTACTCTCAGACCACCCCCTCCCCCAGCTCATATTTCTCTTTTTGTCACATTTAAAGTATAGCGATCTGAAAGTTGCTTTAATAATCAAGTAAAAAATATACATGTATAAATTCAGAGTGCTTTTAATGTGTATTAGATATTTGAGAATACAAAGGAGGGGACATTTTGGAATACCCTAGGCAACTATAAATAGCCTCTTCAAAAGAAAAAGCAAAGCTTGATTACAAGCAAAAAGAAAAACGACAACAACAACCCTAAAATATCCTTCATTAATAATAAATTATAAATTTTGCATAAAAATAAGCCATTGGAATAGAACTATCTGAATAAAAGGAGATTCCTGGACTGTGTACCAGCACGATCGTCAGTCCGTCTCAGTTCCATCGATCGATGTTTTACTTGATATAAACGCTCCTTCAATTCATGTTTTTTTAACAAATCCTGAATGTAGCCACTATCATAGTCAGAATATTTATTTAGAGGATCACCATAGCGATCTTTAAATCGTTGATTCTCTTTACCATATATATCAAATGAGACTTTCTTCTTTGGAGTCTCAACTTCCTTTTTCTTTGGTAAACAAGATGACTGACTATCAGCAGTAGACTCTGAAATGAAATTATTATAACAAAATTATTTTTTCCTTACAACACATATCTTAAGACTATAAATCAACTCTCAAAACAACAAATGCTTCAATGTTTATACTTCATTACATTGCACCAGACAACTACAAGATGCTTTTTTCTTTTTGGCATATTACTAGCTTGACCCTTGAGTTACAATAAGCATTTAGGTCAGATTGATAGGAATATATGAACACCAGCTACACTGTTAAAAGGGGTTTTGAACAAAATTATTTCATGCTTTCCAGTGTTTTACTGTAATATATCAGATGATTGTATTCTGAAAAACCACTAGTGAAATTTATTAAATACAATTTTCACTGTAGTCGGACTACATCTGAATGCGGATGAAAAGAATATCATAACTAAATGGAATATAGGGCAAAAATAAATGCTGTCACGTAAATTTTGCTTCTTTAGGACAAGAAAGTCGATGTTATCATACATCATGTTAAAAATGTTACAAAAGTAGAGAAATTTAACAGAATTATATTTCAGATGTTGTGATGACGTCATAAAGAAGAATGTGCTACATAACGCGGGAAAATCAGTAAAAAGTATTTAAAATCACTTAAAAAGCATGAAAAAGAAAAGAAAATTTATTTGTTTTACATATAAGAATGAAATATATTTCATTTGTGAACACCAGCTTTTCTATTTTCACTCGTGGCTATGCCACTCGTGAAAATATTGCATCTGGTGTTCACTCAGTGAAATATATTTCAATCTAACATGCAAAACAAACAAATATCCTGTATTTAATGTACATTTAAAAACAAGGTTTTTATTTTTGAAAGACCATAAACAAGAAATATCACTCTGATGAAAATACACAGAAAAAGGAAGAAAGAATATCAGATATACACTTTGGTTGCCGTATTAAAATGTGATGCATTGCCATAAGGATAATTCATGTTTATGATGCTTAAACAAAATTCTAACAACACAAATCTTATGATACTTAGGCTGTCTTCAAACTTTCTACGTTACAAAGACATCTAAGTTTACAAAATACTAGTACATGTACATTGAAAAATCAATTCAAATGAAATTCTGAACAATAAACCATATTAAATTCTTTTCTGTAAAGCCTTTATTAAACAAGAGCACCGCTAGGCGGAGCATTATATACCTGAAAGTGTTGTTTTTTTTGTAAGGATGAAGCATTTGTAAAACATGGGAATCAGCTGTTCATCCTATAAAATTTTACAGCTGTAGGTTGATTAATACTTAAGTTATTAATAATGACCTTAACCTTAGACCTTGTGACCCCAAAATCAATAGGGGTCTTCTACCTTATATGGACAATCATCCTAAGAAGTTTGAATATTGTGGGCCAATTGGAACTTTAATTATGCTCTAGAAACTGTTTTCAGTATTAAGGTAAAAGTGACTTTGACCTTGTGACCCCAAAATCAATAGGGTTCTTCTACCCAATATGGACAATCATCCTATGAAGTTTGAATATTGTGGGCCAAATGGACTTGAGTTATGCTCCGGAAACTGTTTTCAGTTTTAAGGATATAGTGACCTTGACCGCTGACCTTTTGACCCCAAAATCAATAGGGGTCTTCTACCTAATATGGACACTCATCCTATGAAGTTTGAACATTGTGGGCCAGATGGAACTTAAGTTATGCTCCGGAAACTGTTTTGAGAATCAAGGTAATAGTGACTTTGACCTTGTGACCCCAAAATCAATAGGGGTCTTCTACCCAATATGGACAATCATCCTATGAAGTTTGAACATTGTGGGTCGAATGGAACTTAAGTTATGCTCTGGAAACAGTTTTCAGTTTTAAGGTAATAGTGACCTTGACCTTTGACCTTTTGACCCCAAAATCAATAGGGGTCTGTTACCCAATATGGACAATCATCCTATGAAGTTTGAACATTGTGGGCCAATTGGAACTTAATTTATGCTCCGACTGTTTTCAGTATCAAGGTAATAGTGACCTTGACCTTTTGACCCCAAAATCAATAGGGTCTTCTACCCAATATGGACAATCATCCTATGAAGTTTGAACATTGTGGACCAATTGGAACTTAAGTTATGCTCCGGAAACTGTTTTCAGTATCAAGGTAATAGTGACCTTTGACATTGTGACCCCAAAATCAATAGGGGTCTGTTACCCAATGTGGACAATCATCCTATGAAGTTTGGTTGGTCGAATGGAACTTAAGTTATGCTCCGGAATCTGTTTTCAGTTTTAAGGTAATAGTGACCTTGACCTTTGACCCCAAAATCAATAGGGGTCTTCTACCCAATATGGACAATCATCCTATGAAGTTTGAACATTGTGGGCCAAATGGAACTTAAGTTATGCTCCGGAAACCAAATTGCTAACGGACGTACGGACAGACAGACGGACGCCAGGGGGTATAACATAATATGCCCTTTCGGGCATATAAAAATATCCCTATACAGGCCCTTATTATAAAAGAAAATAATAACAGCAGTATTTCTAGGTGCACCTTGGTTAAAATATAAGGCTATTGGTACTTTGCGAAACGGAACGGAACGGAACGAGAGGCACCACATAGGGGAAATTAATAAATGAAATGTAAATTCTTAAAATCAATATAAAGTAATCATAATAGTAAATTATACGAATTCTGTATAATCTATGTCTATCCGATGAAACTCATTGTACACAAACAATTAAGTATGAACTATAGTTTTGTCTAGTTCCGTTTCGTTTCGCAAAGTACCATTACCTTCATGGGTATTGGTATTTTGCGAAACGGAACGAAACGAGAAAAAAAAATTATTTATATACATGAAATGTTTTTTATCTAATAATCGTTTATGCTTCAATGTACAATAATGATCACAAGAATTTGTATGTCAATATTGTTCAAGTAATTTGCGACAGCTCATCAACGCCATAACTAATAACTGGAACCATACAACACTTTACTAAAAGTAAAGGTAGAATTTCTTATTAACGTCGCTAGTCGACGAACCAAGATCGCTAGCTGGTCTTGTAGTCTAACCTGCTAACACTGCGCTACTGACTTCCTTTGTATCAAACTCATAGATACATGTATCTTCATAAATAACCTCGGCATGGAATTTTGTTATAAGATTATAGGACAATTTGTATGTTTGTAAAGGGAAGGTTTTTTTGCATATTTCCTTGTATGTGCACGCGTGATTATTCTCCACATTATACCAAATTAGCCCTTTCTCTCTTGTTTTGTTCCGTTTCGCAAAGTACCAATACCCACACAGGTATTGGTACTTTGCGAAACGGAACGAAACGAGACAAAATATATTTAAATCAATTATTCTTTTTCGGAATGTCGGATAATCGTTAATGTTTGAAAACTTTTGAGTCGAAACGTTGTATATTTTTCAAATTAAATAATTAATTTTTTAATATTCAAACTTACATTAGATTATAGGAAAATTTGTATGTCTGTGAAGGGAAGATTTTTTGCATTATTCCATGCATGTACATTACGCTGTAATCTTTATTTACATAATACAAATATAACTAAATTAGCCCTTTCTCTCTTGTTTCGTTCCGTTTCGCAAAGTACCAATACCCACACAGGTATTGGTACTTTGCGAAACGGAACGAAACAAGACAAAATATATTTATATCATTTTTAGGAATGTCGGATAATCGTTAATGTTTGTATAACTGTCGAGCTTGAATCTGCAACTAATCATTATAATGTATTAAGGAGAATCTGTATGATTCTGTTCTTTGCATGTCATTGCTTCTAATGAGATATGAATAACCTATTTTTATTTGAATTCTTACTGTCGACATATTGAACTACATAATACATTTGTAACCAAAGGTCTTTTTATATTCTGTTTCGTTCCGTTTCGCAAAGTACCAATACCCACACCGGATTTGGTACTTTGCGAAACAAAACGGAACGAGCAAATTTTTTTACTATGTACAGGAATATTAAATAATCATTTCTATATGTGTTGTTTTTTTGTATTACTGTAGAGTTTCGATCTGCAACTTGTCTTTTTATGTCTGAAGATAACAGGAGAATTTGTATGTCCGTGTGAAGGGAATTATTTACATGTACATTTGTAACTCATTGTACCGAAATTTTAGTATCCTTATTTTTTTTCTAATTCTAAGGTATCAGTACCTTGAATCACATATTATTTCATGCTTTCCAGTGTTTTATTGTAATATATCAGATGATTATATTCTAATAAACCACTAGTGAAATTTATAAAATATAATTTTCACTGTAGCCGGACTATATCTAAATGCGGATGAAAAGAAAATCATAACTAAATGGAATAACAGGCAGAAATAAACGCTGTCATGCGTAAATTTTGCTTCTTTATGAAAAGAAAGTCGATGTCACCATACATCATGTTAAAAATGTACCAAAATTAGAGAAATTTAACAGAACTATATTTCAAAATTGATGATGGAGAATGCGCGACGTTACGCGGCAAAATCAGTAAATAATACTTAAAATCACTTAAAAAGCATGAAATAAAAAGAAAATTTATTTGTTTTACATATAAGATTGAAATATATTTCATTCGTGAACACCAGCTATTATATTTTCACTCGTGGCTACGCCACTCGTGAAAATATTGCATCTGGTGTTCACTCAGTGAAATTATATTTCAATCTTACATGCAAAACAAACAAATATCCTCTATATACATATGTGGCCAAATTAGCTTTTCCTATCTCGTTTCGTTCCGTTTCGCAAAGTACCAATACCCACACAGGTATTGGTACTTTGTGAAACGGAACGTAACGAGAAATAATAATGGTATTTTACATGAAATATTTCAGACATTCATATATAATGATCGTTTATGCTTGCCTGTAAATAAAAGTCGAGTCTGGATTGGTAAATCATTGTGGTTTTTTTTTTGCCGACTTTAAATATATCTTATCTTACATATATCATTTTTGGTTGTATTGTATTAATTGCCGTGCCCGCATCCGAAAATATGATTCTCCGTCTATTTATCTTTTCATTCTTATTGTCGGCATCTTGGATTACATAATACATATACATGTATAACCAAATAAGCCTTTTCTCTCTCGTTTCGTTCCGTTTCGCAAAGTACCAATACCCACACGGGTATTGGTACTTTGCGAAACGGAACGAAACAAGAGAATTTTATTTTATTTAAAAAACTTATGGTATTGTTTGCCAATATTGACCTTGGACATTTGAATATTCAACGTTTTGTCGGTAATTGTCGAACTTCGAAGTAAATCATACAGATTTTAAAGTCTGGCAAAACGGTATACATGGTTTATGTATACTTACAGTTACCGCCACAAACGAAATTACTTTCGTTTCGAACAATACGCAGTTTATGGTATCTGTAATATCTATAGCAAATATTTATTATTTTACGTTAATTCGATTTACTCTATTGCACATTCCTTTATATCTTTGAACGCAAGTTGTATGCAAGTAAATATGTAAAATATATTCTCTTCAAGTGCATGTATACAAATTCTCCTATCATCTCTCAATACAAAAGTGAATTTTCGGATGCGGGCTCGGCATTATACATCCATACCACAATATATAAATGATTATTCATCATGTGTTGCTCTATTGTATTCCGATTCGTCTAACGAAGGTACATACGCAGGTGTGTATAGTTACAGTATGTTGCATTGTACCAGTAATTTCGTATTATGTCTTTGTTTTAGTTTAAAGTTGATGTCAATTACTTAAAAAACAATGATTTACCAATCCAGACTCGAATGTATTCTACAGGCAAGTATAAACGATTATTAGATATGAATGCCTGAAAAATTTCATGTAAAAGTACATTAATTTTTTTTTTGTTCCGTTTCGTTTCGCAAAGTACCAATACCTGTGTGGGTATTGGTACTTTACGAAACGGAACGGATCGATAAAGCAAAAGCTCATTTGGCCTTAAAGGTATTTGCCGATTGAGTATGCATCAGAATTAGAAAGTAAGTAAAGGATAATCAAAGTTCAGTACAAGCAGTTACATGCAAAGAAATGCATCAAAAGTATTCCCTTCTCACGAAAATAGTATACAAATTCTCCTGTAATCTTCAGACATGAAATGACAAGTTGCAGATCGAAGCTCTACAGTATTAGAAATAAACACATCAATACAATGTTATTTGATATTCCTGTACATGTTTAAATTTGCTCGTTCCGTTTCGTTTCGCAAAGTACTAATTCCAGTGTTGGTATTGGTACTTTGCGAAACGGAACGGAACAGAATATAAAAAGACTACTATAATTTGGTTACAAATGTATTATGTAATTCAAGATGCCGACAGTAAGAATTCAAATAATAATAGCTAAATCATATTTAATTACAAATCATTAAATGGAAGGAACACGAACTAACAGATTATCCTTAATACATAATAATGATTAGTTGCAGATTCAAACTTGACAGTTATACAAACATTAACGATTATCCGATATTCCGAAAAAGAATAATTGATATAAATATATTCTGTCTCGTTTCGTTCCGTTTCGCAAAGTACCAATACCTGTGTGGGTATTGGTATTTGCGAACGGAAGAAAAAGGAGAAAAAGGGCTAATATTTGGTTATTTTTTTAAAGAGCATTAAGTATGAGTAAAAGGCAAAATTGTGTTTGAAGAAAAGTATTTTTAAAATAACACGCGTGAACATGCAAGAAAATATGCAAAAAGCCTTCCCTTTACAAACATACAAATTTTTCAATAATCTTATAACATACATGTAAAAAGGCGACTTGTAGATACAGGGTCGACAATAATTACTACATACATAAAGCCATTAATGATTATTTGATATACCCGGCAAAATTGCATGTTGGAGTTATTTATGAAGGTACATGTACCTATGAGTTTGATACATAGGAAGTCAGTAGCGCAGGTGTTAGCAGGTTAGACTACAAGACCAGCGATCCTGGTTCGATTCTCGCCGCAGCTGATATCAAGACTAGTGTTCAGAGCTCGGTGATTTACTTCAATGTGTTTTGTTTCCAGGAGTATCGGCCCAGACTGGATGCGGGGATATAAATGACGCTTATCGGTTTAAGCAACATTATAGGTTTAAAGTTATTGTATTTAAAAAAATTATTACATTTTCTCTAGTCTACAGCAAAAAAACAAAACAAAAACATCTGCTTGAATGAGGGCTGTCTCGAAGTTCGGCGGAGTCGGGCGCCGCGGAGTCGTGGTAAATAAAATAATATTCTCTTGTTTCGTTCCGTTTCGCAAAGTACCAATACCCACACGGGTATTGGTACTTTGCGAAACGGAACGAAACGAGAGAGAAAAGGCTAATTTGGTTATATATGTATTGTATGTATATGTGTATGTATAAGAGAGAACGGGCTAATTAAGTTATATTTGTATTATGTAAATAAAGATTACAGCGTAATGAACATGCATGGAATAATGCAAAAAATCTTCCCTTCACAGACATACAAATTTTCCTATAATCTAATGTAAGTTTGAATATTAAAAATGTAATTATTCTATTTGAAAAATATACAACGTTTCGACATCAGGTATACCTTGTTTACAGGAAATGACGTCAACGTAATATGACGTCAAGGACAACGACGTCAAAATGGAATACATAATTTGGCGTTTAATCTTACATATATAATAACATACATGTAGAAAGGTGCCTTGCAGGTCTAGGCCGGCAATTTTTAACTACATATATATATAAATATACTATATATATATATTTATATATAAATTATTCGAAAATGCCCGGCGAGTATTGCCATGTCGAGGCTCTTTATGAAGCTCATGGTATCTATAACAGTTTGAGAGTAATGTATATGTTATTCATACATAAGGAGTCAGTAGGGAGTGTGTAGCAGGTTGGAATACAACACAGCCGTCCGGTTCGATTCCCGGCCGCAATTGATATCGAAGCTAGTGTTCAGTGCTCGGTGAATTACTTAATAGGGTATTGTTTCCAGCAATATCGGCCTAGACTGGATGCTGGGGAGGTATATGACGCTTACCGTGGGCACGACGTGAAAAAAGTGGTTTCATCCATTCAAAGCGGGGACCTTTCGTCGATTAGCCACGTTAAACAAGAAACTTTACCTTTACTTTTAATAGTGTTGCATGGTAGTAATTTCTAATTATGGCGTTGATGAACTGTTGTAAATTACATTAACAATATTGACTTGCAAATCCTTGCGATCATGTACATGCAAGTATAAACGATTATCGATTATTAGATATGAATTCCTGAAAAAAAATCAGATCATGTTAATAAATCATTTGTTCTCGTTTCGTTCCGTTTCGCAAAGTACCAATACCTGTGTGGGTATTGGTAATTTGCGTAACGTAACGAAACAAGACGAATTTTATTTCATTTCTTAACCTGCTGCATGTGAGACAGCTTATGTTTAGTACCATTTTACAAGATGACCGGTAAATCATATAAGGTTGCTCTCTGATTCATATACATGAACAAATGCGCTTGACAACAGATGTTCGATTTATAATCATTTGGTGCTATGCTGATTTATATACATGAACAAATGGGCTCGACAACAGATGTTCGATTTATAATCATTTGGTGCTTTGCTTTTAACTACAAATGATAGATAACTTGTTTTATTCCTTTCACCGATTTAATTATCTAAACGTTTTGAATTTTTGTTTCGTTCCGTTTCGCAAAATACCAATACCCGTGTGGGTAACGGTATTTTGCGTAACGTAACGGAACAAGACTAAAAATTAATGTTTTGCGTAATATGAGTTTCAGTGGACATTATACACCATTCGACTATGATTATACAGAGTTCATATAATTTACTATATAAGTTATTATTATGATTATGTTGATTTTTTCCAAATTTTAAGTTGACTCCTTAATTTCCCCTAAATGGTGCCCCTTGTTCCGTTTCGTTTCGTTACGTTCCATTTCGCAAAGTACCAATAGCCAAAATATAACAAAAGTTTTCAAACTGACAGAATACCTGAAATAATGCTTGATAGTGAAAGAAGGACAATGCAGGGATTTTAAAGTTCACAGAGGAGGATAATTTCATGCTCATGTTATTGGTAACAGTGACTTAAAATAATGCCCCTCATTCAAATTCATACTTAAATTGGTAATAGAGATAGACAATGAACATATCTCTTGGATTGCCCCCTAAGTACCAACATGAATGTGTAATTAATCCATGAAAAACCTTCAAATATTAATGAAATAGTGATTTTAAAAGGTAACTCTTCTGCGGGCAACATAACTTTTAAAGTGCTTAAATGTTATGTGACAACCTAAGATAACAAGAACCTGTTGAGACCGGTGATGCTCCCCGAATTGGTTTTGAACACAGAAAAGTATACCTATCGTAGTTTCAGAGTTATGTCCCGGACAAAGTGCAATAATTCCAAATGTAGAACAAAGTTCAAAATGTAAATATGAACAAAGAGCAATAACTCTAAAATAAGGCAAGGCAGAGTTACAGTTCTTGTGGATTGCAAATCTACCCAATTAGATTTATCTTCCTACAAATTTTCATGTTGATAGCTCTTATAGTTTCAGAGTTATGTTCCGGACAAAGTTCAATAAGTAAAAATGAACAAAAGGCAATTTCTCAAAAATTAGGCATGGCAGAGTTATTGTTATTTTGCACTGCACTTCTACCCAATGAGATCTATCTACCTACAAAGTTTTATGTTGATAACTCTTATAGTTTCAGAGTTATGTCCCGGACAAAGTTCAAAGTATAAAAATAAACAAAGGGCACTAACTCCAAAATAAGGCAAAACAGAGTTGTTTTTTTTGCACTGCACATCTACCCAATGAGATCTATCTTCTTACAAAGTTTCACGTTGATACCTCTTGTTGTTTCAGAGTTATGTCCTGGACAAGAAAGTGGACTGACGTCTGGCTCAAATGGAATAAGGGGCCATTTCTTTTGGGTTTTTTTCTTTTGTTTAATAGAGGGCCAATGGCACCTTACTCATTTGTTACGGAATGAACTCTATTATTCTCTTTTGTTCTGTTTACAGTTATATGGCCCCCTATCCCTATTGGGTAGTGCGGACAGACAGACGGACAAAGCGGCAACTATATACTCACCCTTCAGGGAGCATTATGAAACAGATATTAGTTATCAGGACTCAGTGGAGCTTATTAAGGACTTGGTACAAAATTGTCACACGTCTTTACAATACTAATATGAAGACTTGTTATGAATCAGTCAACATTCTCATCTTGTACAAAAATATACTTCATGTGAGACAGTCATGGTCAAAAGAGTTGTCCTTAAATGGTTTTTTATATTTGGTTTCTTGTTTCAGTTAACTAAATAATTATATTTACTGGCCATATAAGTAATTATGAAATTAAAAACAAAGTTTGCACTCCTGCCTGAACAAGCAATTATCATAGTATTGCAGGCAATCCATAAGTCCCCTACCGGTAAGAGCCCAAGCAACATTCTGAAGGGCCATTGGCCATTCACTTAGGTTCCTATTTTAAGTAAATTTGTTGAAAAAGTTCTTTAAAAGTGATCACAGGAAACAGTTTTTATGTACAGACAGACGGACTGAAGGACACTCTAAAAGTTATTTTTTAAACATCCCTGTTATCAAAATATAACATTTTTAAAATCCTATCATGATTGAAGAAGTTGGAGTAAAAATTACCAATTTCTCAAGTTCAAAAGGGGCATAATTCTGGAAATAGTCTTGCTAGAGTATTGAACACTCACAAATGTTGAGTGATAATAAGAAACATTTATATGAAGTTTGAAGTAGATACATTCAGAAAAAGAAGTTATTAAAAAAACAATGTTTTTTTTCATGAAAATTTTAAGTTCAAGGGAGGTAATTCTAATAAATTTTGTGCTAGAGTTGTAAACCTTGTCACATATGATGTGGTTGATGACAAGCAACTTATATTTAAAGTTTGAAGAAAATACCTTAAGAAATAAAGAACTTATAGTGAAAAACTTAAAAAACTAGAATCAAAAATCCTGAAATTCAGTTTATTTGTTGCCATAGCAACCAGAATTTTCAACATAGGAAGATAAGAAAAGGATGTGCATAATTTCCATACTGCCATCTACCCATATGTCAAGTTTCATAAACATATTTTCAGTACTTTTTGTGTTATCACTAGATCCAGGTTATGTGTATAATTTGCCATATTTTCAGTCTATTTGTTGCCATAGCAACCAGAATTTTCAACATAGGAAGAAAAGAAAAAGACGTGCATAATCTCCATACTGCCATCTATCCATATATCAAGTTTCATAAAAATATTTTCAGTACTTTTTGCGTTATCGCGGGATCCAGGTTATGTGTAAAATTTGCAATATTTTCAGTCTATTTGTTGCCATAGCAACCAGAATTTTCAACACAGGAAGAAAAGAAAAAGACGTGCATAATCTCCATACTGCCATCTATCCATATATCAAGTTTCATTAAAATATTTTCAGTACTTTTTGCGTTATCGCGGGATCCAGTTTTGTGGACGGACAGACAGACGGACGGACGGACTGACGGACGGACAGACAGACAGACGGACGGAGGGTAAACCTAAAGTCCCCTCCGGTAAACCGGTAGGGGACTAAAAATAAATATTTCATGTTTCAAAGCAATATCCAAGTATGGAAAGGTTAATAATTTTGTCAAAATTCCTAACAAGAGTTATATCCTCTTGTCTGGAAGTTAAACCAATGGTCATTAACAAGTATAAAATACTTCAAAAACAAAACCTTAAAGTGTAAAGTGGAACATATGATAATCATTACTGAAATTCTAAGCCAAAAAGGCATTCAGTAGTAGTTATGTCAAATTCCAGAGTACTGCTATTTTACCTGGAAATGGGGATGATCGTCATTAACAAAGTAAATTTTTTCTTTCAAAATTTCAAAGCAATAATGAAAAAAGATTATTTAGATTTAGACAGTATAATACTAATGGTTGAAATTATCAGTACCATTAGTGACACCTGCATAGCAGGATAGCTCTTCATGTTATAATAGTTATATTACATAAGAGCAGACCAAGTCCTCAATATTTACCAAAATAAAGAGCCATAAAAAGTAACAAGTTAGTAAAACTTACGCATGCAATATTATTAGCACTTACTTTTTTCAAGATGATTCATTGATGAATAAAAAACTTTTCTGTATTATTCTCTTATAAAGACCAAATACATGAGCACACAACAACAGATCATTACTATTTTGTGATAATTTAACATTAACTAATTGAAACTTCTTTCCTTCTGTATACAAGACAAATCCTACAAGAGCACAAAATAATGTAAAATTTCTGCAGACTGAAAATACATCTATTAACCTTTACATCATGAAAATGAAAGAACAATTATAACAGATGATTAAAGATTTCAGATCAAGTCATGTGATTTCTTATTTCAATCACAAAGTATTCATATAATTTCAGTTTTCCATTAAAAAAATCACCAAAATTTTGTACAATTACTCTTTACGATTTCTATCAAACAATTGTACAGGTTTGACTTTTTGTACTGGTGAAAGAACAGTTTTCTTGGATTTACCTGGTATAGGTACATAATCACACTCTCTCCTCAACAATTTATCTGTATCTTTCCTCATTTTATGTTCATAATCCATCAGTAATGTTTCTGCCCTGCAAAAAAATATCAAAATAAAATGTTAGTGAACTTGCTTTTGCAAAAAAAAAATCATTTTATTTGTGCCCTGTCCAATTTAACACCAAACAAGAAATAATGTTGTTACAGCAGTCTTCTATTCCCAACAGAGACAAATACTAAATGCTTCATGGTGCAACTCTAATAGAAATGTATGCAAGATGAACCATGTACATTGGGTGACAGATGGATCTTGGACAATGGGTGACAGATGGATCATGAACATTGTGTGACAGATGGATCATGAACATTGGGTGACAGATGGATCATGAACATTGGGTGACAGATGTATCATGGACATTGGGTGACAGATGGATTATTAACATTGGGTGACAGATGGATCATGAACATGGGGCGACAGATGGATCATGGACATTGGGTGATAGACGGATCTTGGACATCAGGTGACAGATGGATCATGAACATTGGGTGACATATGGATCATGGACATTGGGTGACAGCTGAATCATGGACATTGGGTGACATATGGATCATGGACATTGGGTGACAGATGGATCATGAACACTGGGTGACAGATGGATCATGAACACTGGATGACAGATGGATCATGAACATTGGGTGACAGATGGATCATGAACATTGGGTGACAGATGGATCATGAACATTGGGTGACAGATGGATCATGAACATTGGGTGACAGATGGATCATGAACATTGGGTGACAGATGGATCAATGATCCAAAAAGCTGACATAAGCAATGTGTGCTGGAGCATCAGCACTACAACAAAGATAAATGACAACACAAGCAGTAGGTGGTTGACAACCATTATTAAAGAAATAGGTTATTGTCAGCAGGACTGGAAGGCAATTATCTATCCATATAAACTTACTTCTAAACTTGGTAAGATATATTAAAGTTTGATCTTCGTACTGACCTTGTGTACTTTTCTTCAGCTAATTTCTCCCTAACAGTAGCACTTTTGTTTTTGTCTTCTATCATCTTTTCACGAACATCCAACTCTCTTTCTCTTCCTAAAGAAAATATACATTAAACTGTGATAATGAAAAATTCTTGTTTACTGCAAAGATATTTGAAGTGTTGAAAATAAAAGAAAACTTCAATGTGTACATAACACCTTAACAGATATTTCCATTAAAATTTATATGAAAAACCTTTTTGTAAATTGGGTCTTGATGATATATGTGAAATAAGCCTGTCAATATAACTGTCTCATTGTTTAGCTGAGTGAAAACTTCTTATTATTTTATGTTCAGATGAATACAAGCTACGTTAATATGCTGGTAAGCTTCATACAAGGCATCGTCGGATACCCACGGACCAACAATTAACATTTATCAGCTGTGGGATTTCTGACCGATATCCAGTTGATTAGAGGTGTGTCAAAGACACCTATTTCATTGGTCGTCTCACAATTACATGAAGTGATTAAAACAAATAAAAATTCTCATTCTATACAACATTCGGTATTTAATACAGACAAAATTGTGGCAACAAATTAAATTCAGCTGTGAAAAGTTCAATATTAAAAAAGTGAATGATTTCCAGCAAAAAAGCATAGAAAATATACAAGTTAGTGACCATTGTCTTACAACTGTGCCTTGTCATGATAATCAAGTTAGAGATTTTTCACTATAGTAGAAAAAAAAACGTGCTAAAAATATGTTCAGTACTTTTTGAGTTATCATGGGATCGAGTTTTTGCGGAAAGGCAGACTGACTGACGGAGAGACAGTAAACCTGTTGTCCCCTGCGGCTATACCAGTAGGACACTAATAACCACATGAAACAGACATAAGTTGCACTAAGCAAATCCATTGTATAACTTAGAATGAAGAAGAACAAGAAGGCCATGATTACCATATCAAAAATAAATGGTATGGTTATATGTTATGTTTTTTACAAAAAGCCAACTTACTTTCAAGATCTTTTTTTTTATTTTCTAACTCTCTTTCCAAATTTCTAAGTTCCATTTCCCATGTTTTAAAGTCTATGGAAGTATGCTGTTGTCCTGACATTTTACGCTCTAGTTTTATGCGTTTCTGAGACACAAGTGGGTATTCTAACAGCTCTTCTATGCTTAATCTTTTGGAAACCTGAAACAGATGTAATTTAAACAAACTTTTATTTCTGTACTAAGGTATGTAACTGAAGACAAAGCAATTTACAGCAGCCATTAAAAGTGAAGTGATGTAAACTTGTGTGCATTTTATTGCAAGGAGCATATTAGTTTTTATTAAAAGGCTTAGCAGTAGGAAATTAAATCAGAAAATGTTCTATTTCACACAAAAGCAATGCAAATATCACTAAATTTTATCTGCTAATTTTCAATGGAAACCAAACAAAAAATATTCCAAATTCACAAGACCACCGATATATGGAGACAATGTAGGACCGTTATTAGTAAGACCAACCAGTACATTTTTTAATCTGACAAAGTAATAGAAAGATTCAGTTCAGCCAGTAAAACAGTTGCCTGTGCTTGATAGTAAAAGAAATAAAATGTTTGACTTCAAAATAGGGTAGGTTTATTCAAAATCCATGAAAGTTATAATTTTCCTTCATAAAAGTCTACATCTATTATCTATGCTAGAGGCTATGATTAATTTAACTCAGCATTGCTGCATGTAAAATAACTAAGCTGCAGTGAGTAAAAACACAAAACATTAAGAAAACAAACTTACCTCAACATGTAACATTTTGCCAATAACTGTATTGAGATCATCAGAGTATCTAACTGGAATGCGACTGAAGTCCCCGATTCTTATCTTTCTATTTAATTCTGTTTGGTTTGAGGCAATAAAAGGTGGATGAAGGGCACAGAGCTCATACAGAACACAGCCCATTGACCAGATATCACTCTTTTCATTGTAGGCCATATTGTTCACAAGTTCCTGGAAAAAACAACAATAAGAGTTCCGCTAAGGCTGGGCAATATTAACCCTATGGCAAATTTAAAAGAAGGTAAAATGAAAAAAAAACTGTCTAATTTTTTAGGTAAAAGCATGTTTGTAATAGATTATTTGCAATAGAAGGGGCATAACTTTGTCACTAATGAATAAATTTCAGAGAAAAATCAATGTAACCTGTGTTTTGATATAACAAACATACAGGCAAAGTATAAGCACATTCAAAAGTTATCCTGTGGTAACAGAAAATCTGGTTAAAAAGGGGGATAACTCTATCATTTATAAGTTGATTGCAGAGGAAATCGAACTTGACATGTGTTTTGATATAATATGCCAAATTTAATCACTATTATTTAAGTTCTTCAAAAGTTATGCAACAGAAACCAATTGTCTACAGACGAACATTGGTCTAAAATGGAATATGTGGACTCATTACTTGTGTTGTTTTCTTTTGTTTAATAAAAGGCGATTGACCCCTTATTCTATTGTTATGAAATGAACTGTATTTTTCTTTTTGTTCTGTTTACAATTAGATGGACCCTATACCTATTTGGTAGTGAGGACAGACGGACAGACAAAGCCATACCATTAAAATCTCTAAGTTTCTTTTGGCATATAATAGTAAAACACAGCTAAGTCCAAATTGATTACTCTGCTGTGAATTTCGTACCAATATCGTGAATACGACTGTTGAAGTTTACCTGTTGACTATCTACATGTATAAAGTGTACATCTGATAATAATAAATTTATTGAACTCCCGAGTAATCTGTGTTTGGTCCAGGGGTACCGTACCTGTACTCTTGAGTCTTCAATTGAAAAAGAGTGCAAACAACAAAGGGGTCTAGGGCCCTGGATATCTGATTCTGAACTGTGAAATGTGGCAAGTACATCAAAATTAATATCGTCTGTAGTTAAAGTTGAACTTATTAAATATAATTTCTAATTTTAACCCTGCAGACAATGATTTAAAAAGATATTTTGTTATTAAGTAATCTGGAAAATTTTGTAGCACAAATGTACATACATGCATCTGAATTGCAGTTTTGTTAATATACCAGTAAACATTTTAAAAATAACATATTATTGCTTCACAGAAGATCTGTAATAAAATAGATGAAAACTTGGAAAAATGATAAAGTATTCATAAAGATACAAAAAATACAAATTATACAAGATTTCAGAAAGTTTTACAACACAGTCAACCTACATGTCAAAAGATTATACAAAACTGAAATCCATTTACTTACATGTATTTACTAGTAAACACAACAGTGTGCTGGAAATTTATTCAACTATTCATTATAAAGGTACCGGTAAAGAATAAGTTGTAAATTTATAACCTAAATGAGTGTCAATATGGCTTAGAACAGAATGTAACTTACTGGACTCATGTAATATGGAGTGCCGACATATGTATTAGCAAAGCTTGTCTCATGATGTAGCACCCTTGCTAAACCAAAATCACCAAGTTTCACATTCTTATCTGTGTCAAGAAATACATTTGCAGGCTTCATGTCTCTATGGAGAACAGCACGGCCATTTTTCCGCTGGTGACATTCTTGTAGAGCCAGGGTAAGCTGTATCAAAATCTTCCATATAAACTCTTCATCTAAGTAGGCTCTACAAAATTATTTGTCACATTCTTATTTTCTTTTTAATTTTCAAATTTTCTTTTACTTTTAGTTTGTAACTAGTTTGAGCAAAGTGATTGTCTAAGATTTCATGCATTAAGGAAAATGTAACCTGTGAAAGCAAAATTTCTGATGAATCAAAATCATTTTAGTGATCATGGTATAAAATATCTCATGGATCATTTCTATGAAATTATAAAGAAATCAAAGAGACCAATTTTTTTTACAAAGAATAAAGCTTTCCTTTATGGTTGAAACAGCAACCAAAGTTTTGCATAAAACATTATAAATTTTGAAATAGAATTACCAAAGAGAGTTATAAACATTCTTAAACACATAAGGTTCCTTGACTTTGACTTGTTTTAAAACAAGATACTGTTTACCAGAAAAGTAGACTGAAACACTAAAGGCAAGTGTTTGCAACAGCACATCTTCAACATGTTATTCTCTTGTTGACTGAAAACTAGAGCGAACTTACCCTTCTCTTTTATTTTTGGCTATGATGGTTGAAAGATCCCCACCTTTACAATATTCCATCACAATATAAATTGTAGTACGAGCCCTGTCTATAATTCTGTCATAATATCTAACAATGTATGGACTCTTCAGTTCTCTGAGGAGATTGACCTCAGATACCAACATCTGTTTCTCTGTCTCTGTCATTGACCCATAATCAAGCTCCTTCCATACAAGTATCTAAATGAGATTATTAACTTCTTACTTATTCATGCTAAAATATGCTGACAAATACAAGCAGGGTGTTCACTAGCCATGAAATCCTGAGGGTCATTTTGACCAGATACAAGGCAAATCCCCATGATTTTAACAAAATTTGACCCTCCAGTTAAAATCCTGTGGGTCAAATCAGGTCTTTTTGAAATTTGAAGGGTCAAAGTGTCATTTCAAGGGTCAAACGGACACACTGACAAGTAAAATAGAACTCTAAATCTATCAAATATAGTATATAAAACTAATCAGTCAAAAGTTATGTTAAGACTTTAAATATTTAATATATTTTAATTTATCGACATAATTTGAGAGGCAGTTAAAAATTTCTATCATATTTAATGAAACCAGGCATTATAATGATTTTTATCTTAAATAGTTTGTAAGTTGAAATGGTGCTAGCCCTTTTTTCATCTTGAATGATCATGTCAGACCAAGACATGATCCTTAATTACCTTGCCATCTTTTTTCCTTTCAATTTTCTTACAAGTTCCATAAGATCCTGTGCCAATTGTTGATAGTACCTCAAAGTCATCAAGAGTTGTTGTTTTACTCCTAGAATAAAATATGTGATTTACCTTTAAGGTGTCAAATTGATTTTTCAAAGAAGTCAGAATATAAATGTCCCTCTAAAATTATTTGCAAACAACTTCACTATACTTTCTGTCACTTAATTTTTTTCATTCAAGCTTAGACTTTATATAACAGGTCATGCAACAGCTGAGTAGATAAGCAATCTAATATGTCGGTATCCAGTAGGGATGTAACAATACGGCAAAAAACGTATTGCAATATATTGCCATTTTGCTGAAATGTATTGCAATATATTGCATTACGTATTGTTGTATATATAGAGCTGTCATCGATATCGACAATATCGATGTATCGTTGATATTTTTTTGTCGATCAATAATCGATACACATTTTAAAAAATCGATACTTTTGACTTATATATTAAATGTCTAGAAATTATACAATTCACCCAAAATATATGCAGAAACAGTTATTTATATCTAATGTTATGCTTTTGTTATATAGTGGAATTATTTCATAGCAATGGTGACAACATGTTTTTGACTGAAATCATTGAAACAGGTATGAAAGTGAATGACAGACAAGTGAGTATAGGATATTATCGATATATCGGTGTATCGTTGATTTTAGTCACTTGATATCGATATATCGTTGATATGCTTTGCACTGAATCAATGACAGCTCTACGTATATATATTTTGATATGAAGATGGAGTAACATTTGATATGAAGATGGAGTTACATTATTTATTATCATTATATGTATATATTCTTAGTAAAAACTTCACAAAAATGTAAGGACTAAATAGAAAGTAAAGTGTCACACAATTTGATAAACAAAACTAGTTGCGCGTGACCTTTCACATCTGGGCCGCTTATGTAAATTATGTGGCCGCCTATTTTAAGTGTACTAGTTGTCAGATATTTTTATCTTATGTTGGCGCCGATAAAATTTGCCAGTTAAAGATTTTATGCGAAATTAGAAGGCTATTAATTGAAAATTATGATTTTTATAAAATACCGGTTTTCCAAAAATTGTATTGCGGTACGAAATTTATTTTTTTCATATTGCAATATATCGGTATACTGGTAAACCGTTACACCCTTAGTATCCAGTTAAAAGTCTAGTGATTGATAAATTAAGCATAGTGCTTAAATAGTACATTAATGCTTATATTACACAAAAATTACTGAAAATACATTGATACAATTTCATAACACACAATATTAAGACCATTATTTAATAAGTACAAAGAATTGAGGAGAACTAAAGACGGCAAATGTTGAAGCTTTGGATATTCTATTGCTTACTCAGCAAATGATTAAAGCTAGTATAAGAGGTCTCTTTAAGTTCAAATTTTCAACGCTAATGTTCTTCAAGTAAACATTAGAATGTTACAGTTTATGATTGCTAACATAAATTTACTTGAATAAGTATGCATTTATTGTTCTTAAAAACTTTAAAGGGACTGATTGACAGTCACAACAACTGACCAAAGAAAAAATAGCCATCAGGGTTTGACAGTTGTCCATTTTTAGTGGTCCCCAGCCAGTAGTCTTAAATAACAAAATTATAATTAAAATTCCATAATATGTACATATTTTAATTTGCTTATTTAAACATAAATTTACCTTTATTTTAACATATTAATATTTTGCTTTCATGATTGTAAGGTTTTACACTGCTCATGTCAATAAATTTAAAAATAACTTACAAATGAGTTTGTTTCATAGAGAGTGACCTATGAACTGAAGAAGGTCTAATTCTCTCTCCAAGACATAAATCTCCCTCCATTTGAATATTATTTGTATCAATATTATTTGTCCCAGTTTTAATAACATGTTCGCTACATGTTTGACTTTGTGTACTCTTTTCCATTGTGACAAGTTAATTGAACACAAATAGAAGCGAAATCCAATAGTTGTTATGTCTTACTGCATTTCAACGAAGTTGCCATGTACATGACAGCTGTTTTGAACAGCCAGTTAATTTACTATTTAGGTTAATCACTGTCAATTTATAAATATGTAGAACTTATGTAATAAATGGAATAATTCACAAAATGCAAGAAATAGTAAATGTAACAGAAAAATACAATGTATTATATTTTTTGGAGTTCTTCCATTAGTTGAATATCAGTGTCGTGATCATAATTGCTAATATTCATATTGATACTATTTTTAGAAAGATCCAACAAACATGATTGAACATGTCACAGGAACTATTTACAATAATAAACAATGATAGCCGCACTATATGCGACTTTTTTTACCTTCGTTCCATTCTTTGCAATACTTATGAATTATTTTAGTCTGCAGAAAATAATGCTATTCTGGATAAAGTATTGCTGTGTATTTATTGTCAACTTTGAATTTACCGCAAATCCGGTGTACCTAAACTAAAGCAGTAAAAAGAAGTCAAACGACATAAAGTGGCGTAAAGAGCAAAATCTTCATTTCAAATGTACAAAAGACCTCTAAATATTTCTTGCAAAATTTAAAAGACATATTAAATGTGAATAAGCAACAACCGTCTTTACCAATCACTTTAAACATAATGATGTTATCTATTTAAAAGAAATGTAAATGTTGCAAATGCGTTGAATAATCATTCATCGAAATTTTAAAACTCATTAAGAAATCTGATTTTAATGCAAAGAATTTTTCGTATTTAAAAGAGTTTCTAGCATTAGCAATTTGACATTAATTTTATGACCACATTTGAAATAAGCAGATTTATTATATACTTATAAATGTAATATTGAGAAATATTGATGAAATAAAATGCGTATTTTCATTTTCCGTATTTTCACTGTAAAAATTTATTTTTCACTGCAGTGAAACATATTTTCCGTATTTTCACTGGTGTCTTGCCGGACTACTTTCTTTTAAATTCTGCCAGTACACAAAATTTAAGGAAAAATCTTTCAAATTTTAATATCAAAAAGGAGAAAAATGTATATAATAAACAGAAAATTCAAGTTTTTCTATAAATACATGATTTATTTTCATCTTGTGGCATGAAAATTACCATATTACCATACTACCGCCACTCATGAAATATTTATTTTCATACCACTCAATGAAAATAAATCATGTATTTATAGAAAAAACTTGAATATCCTCTATTTATTACATATTTATAAATGATATATTGAGAAACATTGATGAAATAAAATACGTATTTTTATTTTTCCGTATTTTCACTGTAAAAATTTATTTTTCACTGATATTTTCCGTATTTTCACTGGTGTCTTCCCGGACGATTTTCTTCTAAATTCAGCTAATAAACACAATTAAAAGGGAATTCTTCCTTATTTATAATGTTAAAAAGGAAAAAAAGTATATAATAAACAGAAAATTCAAGTTTTTTCTATAAATACAAGATTCATTTTCATCTTGTGGTATAAAAATTATTATATTTCACTCGTGGCTGCTGAAATATCAATTTTAATACCACTCGATGAAAATAAATCATGTATTTATAGAAGAAACTAGAATATCCTCTATATATTGACAACCTTGGAGGACACCGGTTAATTAAATACTATATAACGAGAGGAATAACGTCAATTTTAAATAAATAAAACTATTTTTCTAGGAGTATTCCTAGATAAACTGGAACTTTACACAAAGGGGGAGATAAGTCAAACTCCAATAATTACATGCCAATATCTATTCTCTCAAGAATTTCAAAATAGTTGAAAGGCACGTATTGCTTAATAATTATCTCCGTTATACCAACATCATTAATGAACACGAAGGCAGGTCTACGGAGATATCATATTCTTGTCAATGTTCAACCTTATAAATCTTTATTTAAACATCATATTTATGATATAAAACCATTAAACATTTATTTACAGAATCTTTAATGTATTGTCTTAATTAGCTACCTTCGTTAAATAAAGAATTTATTGTTTTTATTAAGCACGGCTTGAAATTTTATTCTTTCTTGTCCTTTCTTTCACTGGAGTACCTATTAAGAAGATTCCAGTTTAGGATCACTATTTTTCAGACCTTGAATTTTGTTTACATAGAGGATATTTGTTTAGTTCAGTGTAAGATCGGAATATATTTCACCGAGTGAGCACCAAAAGGTATATTTCACGAGTGGCGCAGCCACGAGTGAAATATAAAACTTTTGGTGTTCACAAGGTGAAATATATTTCGATCTTACACTAAATTAAACAAATTTTCTTTTTATTATATGCAAAGAAACGTTTTAAAAAGACATTAAACCTAATACTGAATGAAAAGCGCGCCAAATAATAATACAACGTGACGTCATTTACGACGTCACGTCATTAAGTTGGTACCAAGTTCTGTGCACGCTGGTATTTCACTGAAACAACGTTAGGGGCTTAAATTCAAAACAGTGAAATTATCAAAGTGGTAATTTCACTGTTTCAAACAGTGAAATTACCATTTTTATATCACTGATATATTTCTATAAACCACCGAAAAGCATGTAATAAAATGGACTTATTTAATTCCCATTTCTGTCTTATACTGTTTGCTTTCCTCTTCTATTCGCAAAATATCTAAAGATCTGTTTACCTTGTATTTTCCCCCAAAAAAGTTACTCATCCTAGTATTTTAACAATTAATGTCAAACCAAGATTTATCCGAACAAGTCCGCTTCCCAACATTAGGCTATGTGGCGACATGGCCGAGTGGTTAACGCGTCGGACTAGTAATGATCGCTAGCCGCATGGGTTCAAACCCCGTCAGGGGCAAGTCGTTGTTTCCTTGAGCAAGAAACTTTACACTCATTGCTCAGTACTGGTTGGTTCCAGGAACGGATTCGAAAGTGTGTCTATAAGCTTAAAGCTTCCTACACAATCGAACTAAGATAAATTCTGTATAAACCAATATTAGGCTTTTTGTTTTTATAGGGCAATTATTCCTGATCAAATTGTCGCAGATTTTGAGCTGCAGTAAAATTCTATCTCATACTTTTTTGTAAGATTATTTTCAGCACAATGATTTGAATATAATCATCTAACTCTTTTTCATGAGATTTGATACTACATCATTATCAAATTAACTAATGAAATCTACTTTCAAATTTTTGTCTCATATTGTTTTGTGGATAACCCTGCTATCATCATTCTCAGCAGCCTGAACTCCACAATAATAACAAAGTTCTTAAACACAGTGACAGTAATGAATTTAATATCCAAGCAGGCTATTCTTGGAAACAAACTACCAGATACTCAAACATGATAACACTATCGTACATAGTTGTAGTTTTACCAATATATAAACCAGCGCCACACCTTCCATTAGCCATAGAGGCTCAGAGGGAAGACTGGGCTTGCCTAACTATGTTGCCTCTTTAAATAAAGTTTTCATCATCATCATCATCATCATCATCATCATCACCATCATCATCATCATCATCATCATCATCATCATCATCATAATCATTATTATTATTATTATTATTATTATTATTATTATTATTATTATTATTATTATTATTATTATTATTATTATTATTATCATAGCCACATATTAACCTACCGATTTACAAAGTTATAATATTCTTCTTCCATAGTTATCACAAGAAAAGTGTGAGGTTGTAACACTAAGTTCAAATTAAATTATTTATACCAGCATCATTATAGGTAGCACGATTAAATTTCAAATTTGCAATGTATCTATCTACTTCTTTAAAAGAAGAATCACAAATTATAGAAACATGTAACGAACTATCATTTAAATGGAATGAGTTCATACCAATAACACTAGAAGATTCGTTAGTAACACTATTTTTATCCTTATGGATAGTTTTTGAAGAAGTTAATAAAAGCTCTGAACACTTCCTGGAATGAGAACATTAACTAGGACATTAAATAACATTCTAATCAACCTCATGGTTAGTTTTTGAAATACAATGTAGTTATAAGTTCTGAACATTTGTAATGAGAACACTGTCTAGAACGTTGTTTTTTTCACATTGTCCGGATGCCGTTATGTTTAATTCCATCCCGTGTATACTCGTACATGTTTTTTTTTGGTCCTTGGACTGTTCTTGACAATTACAAATATATTTACCTTAAGCCCGTCTTACACAAAACACGGTTTGACACACGATTCCCATACGGTATACTCGGTTATACACGGGTTGACTCCCAGCAAACACATGACGTTATATAAATAACGTCGGATTAATGTTAGATTTTGGTCACGACGTCGGCGACCAAAATACGACGTAAATCTGACGTTAAAATACCGATGTCTAAATAGAGGATATTGAATGAGTGTAGGTTTAATACTAAATTTATTGAACGAGTTGAATAAAATCATATTATGCGAGCCTCTGGCGAGCATAATATTGTTTTATTCAACGAGTTCAATAAATTTAGTATTGAATCTACACGAATATAATATTCTATTTATCACATATATAAAATAAGAACGGTAAACTGTTAACAAAATTCATTTTTCTTTGACGAGCCTATAGTGTAACGCTAATATTAGCGCGTTTTATTACATGTTTTGCAGTAGATTACTGAATTATAACGGTTAATTATATTCTGATAATTTCACAGTAATGATTACCAAATATAATTTCACAGTAGCCGAACTATATTTGGCGTAAAAATAAAATATTTATCATTAATGAATGTTTTTTCAGCGGAAATGTAGTCAATCATAATAAAAAATGTACGTGATAACTGTAGTTCGTAAATATTTAAGAACGTTGTGCTGAAAAACATCTAAAATCAAAAAATTATCATGGAATTATATTTTGCTTCAACATTGTGACGTCATTATTTGATGACGTCATGAAGATAAGAGCATGACGTTACGCGGCAAAAATCAGTAAAATGGTGTAAAAATCGTTAAAAAATCATGAAATAAACAGAAAATTTGTTTGTTTTACATGTGAGATCAAATAATATTTCACTCGTGAACCCCAGCTATTATATTTTCACTCGTGGCTACGCCACTCGTGGAAAATATTGCATCTGGTGTTCACTCGGTGAAATATTTTTCGATCTTACACTGAAACAAACAAATATCCTCTAGGTTCTGGTCGGTGTCCTGACGGTAGGTAAAAAAAATAACAAAAAATAATCCTTATTCGCTGTTGTAATCATTTAAACTTTTTTTCAAATGTTATTTGGATTACAAATGAAGTGTTCTTATATAAATACAGACCAAGATCGCGGCGCTGCAACTAAGGCCCCCACGATTACACGTTTAAACGGATTCGTTTCGATTTTCATTCATAAACGTTTACGATATTGTTTACCGTTTAATCGAAATGACCATATTGTCTTACACAATTTCTTAATCATTGCCTGTAATCATGGATTTTATCAATTCTGGTGGTTTATTCCAAAGAAAACAAATTGAAAATAGGTGTTTACAACCCTCCACAGAGCATTACGGTGCAAAATTGCTCGTGACATAATACATTTTTGGTAAAAAATGGGGATACAATACAGAAAATGTGTGCTGACTCAATCGTGATGAGCCTTGCACATTCTTTATTTGTACATTTATATAAAATAGAAAGAAAGACATCATTTGGCGACTCAAATACATGGTGTGTATAGTACATAGAGGTACCACCGTTTAAACGGTATCGTTTCGGTTCTTAGCAATCGTGTAAACGTTTACAAATCAAAGCACAGAAGGCCCTGAATTTGTTTGGGTCTCAGAATGTAAGAAAGGTGCAGGTTGTGAGATTATATGTATAGTGCCACCAATGCTTTCCAGCGTTTGAATTGTAGTAAATTGGCTATAAAACTAATTGCAACACTGTTATTCAATCCAATGTTTATTTGACTTTAACAATTTGAAAAAAAAGCGAGCCCGAAAACCCTTCAGCCACGGTGAATTTATATGTGAACAGCCTGAAGAAAACCATATTATTCTAAACTAGGGCTTGTAACGACTTTAACTGTTGTTTAACACAGATGTAAATAATCCTGGAGCATACTATAAGCATGTATATTTATAAAGAATCAAAGGGCTGCAAGTTCTGTGGTATTTTCTGATCTTTGCAATCTTAATCGTACTGTATATCTGTATGCATTTTCCTGTATAAGTTTATTTTTATGTATAATAATTCATTTTGCAAGGCACCAGAGTTTGATACATACGGAATTCTGCATAACTAGAGTTGCATCAAAAAATCATTTATGTTCATTTTTTACGACAGCCACACTTTATCCTTGCATATCATGGCTACTTCCTTAACAAAGACACTTAAAAAAGAATTTAACAAAAAAAAAAAAAACTTTCCTCGACTGGGATTCGAACTCGAGAACCCTCACTCTCTAAGCGAGCGCGTTACCACTATATCACGGAGAAGTTATACACACAAAGTCTGAATAACATCAAGTCATTCTAAATTTAGAACTTCCATTGCATTTCGGGTTTGTAATCCTTATTAATTTCGAGGTATTTTGTTCAGGATAAACCTGTTGTTTAAAATTGAAGTAAATATTTTAGCGAAAGTCTTCTCGCCCAAACAGTCCGACATGTAGAATCTATATATTCCACTACTCGGTTTGTGTAGTATTCGGTAATCGACATCGCTAAAAATAGTATTTTCATTGATAAAATCATATTCATCCGCGTAATTTGTGATTGTGCATTTATTGACAATTCTATAAGCCAACGCTATTGTTTAACTTTGAATGCGTTGTAATTTGTTGGATACTTGTAACAAAATAAAATATTTCTTTCTTTTAAATCGCTAGTTTTAAGCTGTTTTGAGAACTACTTGTTGTTAGGTTTGTCGTAAACCTCTGTGTCAGAGATTGAATGTCCGCTTTGTATTTACTTATTTTCGATCAGAAAATACAATAAAACAATATTAGAAATCTTCGACCATTCGGGAATCACTTTGCTTGAAAATTAACGCGCCTGTCTTTGACCATCTTTACGCAGTGATCTCCCCTGAATTTTTCGGCGTTAGTGTACATACAAAAGGGAAGTAACCGCTTCAAAAAAGTGGACTACTTTCGGCATTTGCAATTAACAACATTAGACTCTGAAATTTCGCTACCATTATTTGTTTGGTCTGACGACCCAAACAAATAAATTTTGTAATCGTGGGAGCCTTAGCTGCAACCTAATAAAACATATAGGTGGCGCTGTATATAGGCAAGTTACATGTGTTATTGTTATGAAATCTATTTATAGCCACAGATCTGTTTACAAGTTCCAATCATTTAATGTTATAATATTATCATTTGTGGTACAATTATATGTATCAAAATCACGAGTTTTTTAATAGTGCTTTAACATTTAATCATAGTGACAGAAAGGGGAAAGAAAACATAATTAACCTATAATTCGAATCTAAAGTCACGTGGATGGAAATTCAAATTCGTAGGCGTTACGTTTTTGGCTGTCGGTCAGGAATCGGGATGCATTGATAAAGTGAATATTATAGATTTTCTTGAACAAAAAGGTCAGTTCAATTTATTTAGATTTATTTTTACTTTGTATTTGATAAGTAACTGCATGATTGCAAGCACTCTTAAATTTAATTATCATTATTTCAACAGCTGAAGTAAAATGTCACACAAATTCGCGATAATGTCTAATAATAAATCTTTTTAAAATTGACATGTTTTAACTCTGCTTGTGAAGAGTTTATAATATGCCTTTCAGTACTACCAAAGAGAATGCCTAGTTTTCATATTTTTCTTAAACTGTGATGTTTTTGTCAGTTAAAATCTGAGAATTGAGAATGAATTTGTACGATTTCGAGCATTTCGGACCAAGACGTTTCGGTCCCAAATAACCCAAAACGTTCCGGTCCCAAATAGCCCAAGACGTTTTGGTTCCGGACATTTCGGCATTAAATCTTTAATTTAAAACTATGAAATATTTAAGACTTGCGTAACTGTTCTATTTCAAACGTAGAATATATACATAAGTTAGAATATAATTTTCTTTTCAGGTAGTTAAAGTGTTGGACATGCTCTCAAAGGTCGGAGGGACGGAAACACGTGAATATGTAAAAAGAAACATAGGAAAGTAAGATTTTTGTAAATTCTATTACACGTTAATCCATACTAAACTGGAGTTTAAATGCGGCTTTTTAAATGTTCAGTATTTGTGTTTACTTTTAATTTTTGGTAAAGCTCTCTTATAAAAAGTTGGCAAAATTGTTCATTAACCCTTTCGCTGCCAGAGGGTTATTGTTTTATTGATCACCTATTTGCCAGACGGTTTTCAAAGTAATTACTATATTATTAATTAATATAATTATTATTATTTGTTATTAGTATTATAATAATTATATATGTTTCCAAATCTGTTAGTATAATAATAATTATTGTCGATGGTATAATTTTCTTTATATTTATTATTATTTTTATTATTATTATTAATTTATTATTATTACTATTATTATTTTAGAAACGGCTAAAGCCGTCCATATGGCAGAAACGCCGAGAATGACAGGGACGGCATAAGCCGTCCCTATGGCAGTGAAAGGATTGAGTTAAGATAACAATGAAAACATGTTTGCTTGTTATTTTTCCATGTTTCATAATATTTTTTTTCAGTGAAAATGATGTCACACACGCTATTGGACGCTACAAACGCTACATATCCTCCGGACAGACGAGGGGTGCTGAAAGAAGCTCATATCTTAAAGCATCACACCTCAAAATTCGTGCTAATTCTCATGGATATCTAAAAGTATAACTTTGTGAAGTAACTAAAAGGCAGCAATTTATACATTACTGACAATTATCAAAGAAGGTCAAAATATGCAAAATGGCACTAAATGTTTTAGAAATGCTGTAGAAATATACTTGAAATACTGAAAATCTGTCATTAATTGCTTGAAACATTATTATCAGAATCTTTTAACTTTTCTTAAAATTATGATATTTTCATTATTTTATTTGATAAGGCAAACTTTGATAGAAATGTGCATACATTGTTTTGTTCTTTAATATTTGTACATGTTTTCTTAGTTTCATTTATGTCATTGTTTTTGTAATACTTTTTGTTTTGTAATTAATTTATTTTATGTTTTATTTTGTTTAATTTATGAAAATTATTTAACCTTGCAGAATTTACTAAAATTGTATGTATCAGCTTAAAATTGCAACTTTTATTTTAAATTAAAAAAGCATAAAACATAATTTTGCTTTTAGTTTTCTGTTATACATTTCATTGGATGGAAAGTTACTAAATAGAATGAGTTACATTAAATTCTATCAAATCATGATTAGCCAGAACATATTTATGATGTGGTGAAACAAAAAAGATTAGGGAAATGATCAGATGAAGGTCAGAAAATGATCAGATTTAGGGCAGAAAAGGGTTAATATTTAGGTCGGAAAATGGTTAGAAACTGGTTAGGTTTAGGTCGTAAAAATGGTCAGATTGAGGTTGGAAAATGGTTAGATAATGGTCAGATTTTGGTCAGAAAAAGGTTAAATAATGGTTAGATTCTGACGTCTACCTGACGTCAGATTATTATGTCAAAAAAACTTTCAAATCCAACCGTTTTTCCGACCGTCATCCGACGTCAGAACTTGACTTAAATCTGACGCCAGTATGACGTCTTGTGTTTGCTGGGCTGGTTCGAGTCAGGCTCGAAATATCACACATTTGTGTATGTTTTGATATAAATTAATCCATTTTGATGACTTGGCTTCATGAATTTTCGAAATTTCAACGAAGAACACTTATATATAGATCATTATAATACTGCACGTTTGTAACGTCGCTTTTCATTGGATAATCGTGACGTTTATATATTTTTATATACACGGCTGCTGTCGATTTATAAAGAAATCTCGCTTTATTCCTCTAAAAATGATGTTTGCTGTTTTATAAATTCGTTATAAAGATTGTTGACAGGTTATATGGCCTTATATAAACGACTGTTTGCAATATAACCCTCGCCTAGCGGCTCGGGTTATATTTACAAACAGCCGTTTATATAAGGCCATATAACCTGTCAACAATCTTTATAACTAATATTAACATCAATAAATGAATAAAAAGTGAAGCAATGTAAAATGAATGTGTCTTTTTTTGTTGTGTAGCGGTTGCTGGAGGGTCCACCGAGCTGGCATTGGAGTCTGAATCCCTGGGAGACACGGTTATTGCCGGTTGGTCCTCTAGCTTATCAGGGTCAATAAGTTGGAGTGGTCGGTGGGCCTGGATGGCTCTTCTTGTATTCCTTCTATGCGTCCAAAACTTCTTCTTTGGATACATTCTAGTGTGATGCAGCAAACACTCTTGGTAGGGTGGCAGCAGGTAGTTGTGTTTTTTGTACAGTTCTTGCTGACGTAGAGGCCGTGTTAGACCGTACGAGGCCGTGTGAGACCCTGTTTACCCGTACTTTACCGTGTCGGCCATGTATGTTTCGTATATGAACCGTATTGGTCGTATGGCGATCGTATGCAACCGTTTGTGCACTCGTTTGAATCGTACCGTGATCTTGTGACATTCGGGTGTTAATCGGGTGTTGGATGTAGGACTTGGGGACGGTCTCGAACGATTCCATACGATTTATATACGACCTTGATACTGTTGGGCTCACTCGTGGAGTGAACTTCACATACGGCTGTATATACGGTCTCATACGGTCTCTTACGGTCTTGTACGGTCGCTTATACGGTCATACACGGACATGGCATCCGTACCAGTTTTTTATAAGTTTTAAAAATCATATACGGCTTACACGGATACACTCGAATGGCCCGAGTGTAACTCGGATAACGCTACGGTTAGTTCGGTTGTATGTACGGTTTACACGGGTGGTCAACCGTGTAAGCCGTGTGTCCTGTGTGAGATGGGCTTTAACGTTGTCAAATCGTCCGTAATAAAAACTCCTTTGTAAATATCAGAGAACATGAGAAATTCTTTGATTTTAAACACGTGGATCAACTTAGCCCTTGAGAAAGAAACGAACTATCACTTGCTGTTTGCTGTTTTCTTTAGACTTCAAGAGGTGACACACACTAATGTCATTGGGCTAAAAAAGGTTGTCTAGTATCAGAACTAGCTCATAGTCAGGAGCTTGCCAAATTTCCTGACTGTGAGCGGGACACACTACTTTCCTCATGTCCTTGCTGTACCTAGCCTGGTATGAAATATTCAAATCTGATTTGTTCCTCCACCCAAGGATACGTTAATTTTTACGCATTGTATACTTTTCAAGCATGTCTAGTTCATAAAGATAGGTCAGTCGCAGGGTAAGTTTTCAACTTTTTAAACAGTTAGGCCTATATAAAATCCAATCCTTTTTTTAAGAAAATCGAATGAAATGTGATTCTACCCTCCTGACTCTACTCTACATTACCCATTTTTATTTTGGATTTCTATGCAGTCTTCATCGAGATATTCTTTCCGTCGTGGGTTCTGGTGTGTCCAGAACATGCAATGTGTATGAAGAAAATGTCACTAAACGGACTCACTGATCATGTTAAGCTTTGACCTCTAAACGTGGCCTTGACTTTGGAGAAAAGGGCTCGGGTGTTTTGCATGACACATCGTCTTATTGTCAACATTTATGCCATGTATTTTCAAAATCCATTGATGGATGAGATAGTTATGCACTGGAAACAAAATATACCCTATAACCGACCATTTTACCATTTTATTTGCATGGGCAAACTATTTAAGGCTTTGACCCTAAGTGTGACCTTGACCTTTGAGGTAGGGGTCTAGGTGTTGCGCATGACATGTCGTCTTATAATTGTGAACATTTGTGCCAAAAAATTTCAAAATCCCTTTATCTATAAAGAAACTATGGACCAGACACAAAATATACCCTGTAAAAACTATGTTAATCTTTGACCTCCAACTGTGACCTTGACCTTGGAGGTAGGGGCCGGTTGTTGCGCATGACACATCGTCTTATTATAACAAACATTTGAGCCAAGTTATTTTAGATTCCTTTGATAAATGACAAAGTTATGGACCGGACACGAAAATGTGACGGACAGACGGGCGGAGCCTATTTCTATATCCCGCTTTTTTCTTCGAAAAGGCGGGGACAACTAGATCATAGGCGAGTAAACAGAACTAAACTACAATGTAGGCCCCACGGATGTGATGCTTGTGTCGTTTACACGAGAGAAATAAGAAAAACTCGATTCAATGATTTATTTTATTTAGAGATATTCACTGACATAGATTTGATTATGTCAAACAGGCAATACAAATGTATCTTAAAACAAATAGTGGAAACTACATGTATATAAACGTTTGAAAATTATTAGCTTTTCATGTAAATCATTCTTGTTTTTGATTATTATCACAACAAACATAACTACGCACACAAAGTTACTTTAATCATTAGAATAGATAATAAAAACATCCGGGTTCAAAAACTTCAAAGAAACCACACGTTTATGGCTATGCATGTGTAGGTCTGCAGGCGGCACTAACAAGTTGCATGCGGTTCAGCCAATGACGAACCCAAACCTTTACTCTACATTGCATGTCCTGAAATTACAAGAAAAAATCGTGGCATAATGTGAGACAAAAAAGTGAATATTAAAGGCCCATTATGCCTTAGAAATACTATAATTTTCATTATTTAAAAACATTTTTTAGTTTTGTCACAGTTTCAAAAATATATAAATTAAAAAATACTCATTTGATATATACCCACACTATCTTTTGCTTATTTTGCATTGTTGATAAAAGGTATATTAAGTGAATTAGCATTTTGTACGAGACTCATAATACTACTTTGTTTACATTTTACTACATTTACGACTTGAACGTTATTTTTTCAGTTATTGAATATCTAACATGCTCTTAATTCACTATTCAAACATTTTAAACACATGTTTGGCATTTATAAAGAATTACAAAAATATGGATATCTGCGTCATAATGAGCCATTAAATCCCTCTACAGGTGATACGAGTGGTATATGATGTAAGCCAGAGAAAGGTAATGTTTACCGAATACGTAAGATTTATATTATATGGCGACGAGCTTTTATTAGTGCCAACTTTGCGACTCCGTACAAACGACCGTGCATATATTTTGACCTGACGTCATTTACGTTATATAATGATGATGATGATGATGATAATAATAATAATAATAATAATGATAATAATAATAATAATAATAATAATAATAATAACAATAATAATAATAATAATAATAATAATAATAAATGATAATGATAATAATAATAATAATAATATCCTTTTTAAAGAAGGTCACACATGAAGATCGTAGAAAACAAATAACGTACTTATCTTAATTTCAAATGTGGCCTTCTAATATATAGAAACACAAACACAAAACATCATTAAACAATAAAAACTATTCCGTTAAGATTTTGCCAGAGCTGGCATAATATAATTTTATTCCACTCGTTCAATAAATTTAGTATTGAGCCTACACTCATTCAATATCCTCTATATACAAGGGCTGTCCGGAAAATTTGTATAATTTTGCAATATCTCTAAAAATATTTATCTTATATTATTGAAACTTGGTGAGTATAAGTACCCAAATTTGCCTTAAGTGTATGTTTTGGAAAAAAAATGTAACCACTCTTATTATAAGCAACTATACAGGTTTCCAAAGCAACATGGTTATTGGTACAAGGGTCAGAAAATTTCTAAAATATTATTGGCAGTTAAAAGAATTACTCTCAGTATGCTTGTAACTATAGAAAGAAACTAAATTATGAGATTGTAAAGTGACGTATAAGGATTCAATCATTCATTCACTACGGCTAAATTTCAAATCGGTTTGAGTATTTGTACGGAAACGACACCACTTTGTTTCCTATCATTCGAAAATATGACGCAAATCGCTTAAGTTTAATTTTGTTTAGATAAAATATTGGGACAAAGGTTCAATTCAACACAGCTAGAGGAAAAACTGGTAGAGTTTGAGGTTTTGGTACACCAGCCATACAGTCCGGACCTAGCCGGCCCCTATTGGATTCCAGATCTTAAAGTGGCCTTCAGGGGGGAATAAATTGAATGAATTTTATTCAAGAGAGCAAAAATTGTGAACGTATACTCTCCCATTTGTTATGCTAATCTGTCTTCACTTAAACATTTTCGGACAGTATTTTAGTTCGGACTTTTGCCGCCAAGACAGTACCATCCTAGCGAATTTATAATCATGTTTTTTTCCAAAGATTTCATATACACTTGATTCCAATGAAAAGCACCAGAACTGTATACCATTTCTATATTTTGTTGCATTAGAAAATGAAATTTAGTATCCGGGATGTTTTTTTTAATAATAATAATAATAATAATAATAATAATAATAATAATAATAATAATAATAATAATAATGTTTGAAATATTTCCCACAAATAATCTACAATATATAATAACTTTTGATACGTCAACACAATATTTCTTACCTTTTTTTGCTCCGACTTTATGTGTATTGATATGTGATACATCCATCCAGCAACTATCTGAAAGTGCAAATTAGTACAAAAAATAAAATTTGTTTGACATTTGGCTAGCTCGATGTGAATCTAATATTTTCAAACATAATAACCGTAGTTCGACCTTACTACTATTACTATAAGTGAGTATATACTTTCCCAACGTGGTAGAATATATTTTGATAGAGTGAAGTACTAAATTTTACGTCCCAGTTCGTTGAAAAGAGTGCGCATCTTGATAAAAATGTTTCATTATATATATCAAAGGCATTTGACCTTTTTAATGATGATCATATTATACTTGTATGGACTGACGACATTTTCTAGTAAAGTATCAGTGTCAATGAGTCAATACAGTGCTGCATGTATGCGTACGGTGCTTCAAATGTGAGTCTTATTCTAACTATACGTTTGTAAAGTGGTTGCAATGCGTTCTGTAACGTTTAAACGTACTAACTTATAGAGAAGTAGTTCACATTAAATCATCTTATGTCTCCGTCATTTAACATATCCTACAAAAAAGCAAATAACTTTACTATGTAGCCATTTATTACTAGATGTTTTATTAAATGAAATGACAAACATCTTTCAAATATTAATAACCTTTTATGTGCAAACTATTTCAATGGAATGTACCTTTTGATTACATTTTCACATGCTATTTTGATACAATTGAAAATATGATTATCTGAATAATGGCGGCGTACGAGTTATGCTGATTTCTAATGTTTTATTTCCAAATTTACAATATTCACTATTGGGTGTGTTATAAGTCAAAATAAAGTAGAGAAATACATGGAACAAAGAATTATTAACACGTGGTATAATATAGAATGATTTTTCTAAAGTTTAATGCGTTTTTAACACATGTGACCATCTTACTTAGACATGAAAAGGCGCGCACCATGTGCTAGACAAAGTCGCAGTATTTAGTCTGTTCCTAAATCTTACTGTATTTTACCATATCCGACGCAGTTGGCAGTCATAACAAATCTTATTTTATCGAATTTGATAGGTTAAAGGACTTTTATATGTAAAATGTAACATTTCATCAACTTGTACGTAGTTTTCCACCGTTCAAGCACTTGACTCTCTCAAATTGATTATACTGAGCTGAGAAAATAAATACATGTACAATGGCCATGTCGAACTATAGTTTTGATTTTGGAAAATGATTTACAGAAATTTTACATATCGCCATAAAACAGCACCTATATACGTTGATTATCCCATATTGACAGCACTGGAAATTGCACATCTGATTTGAAGCGTAGCACCAATGTGCCAAAGCTGTGCATTGAGTAGGCGTGCATACGTTGTTCATGACAAAAAATTTTAAGTAAAAAAAAGTATAAACTGTTGAGTCTAATTACTGGTATGTTTTGATAAAGCACTCCTGGAACACAACAACAAGAAAGTTGAAGCATCTCGGAGTCTAATGCTACCCCAAAATTCACAATATATCTATGTAAACCTAATACAGTTAAGATCTATATCCTGATGTATGGCAAGCCCATATGGAAAAGCAATGCCAATGGGCTTCAAATTCGAGTTTACTAGGCGCAGCTCCCTTTTTACACTTTTAATAATTATGTGTATAGATTAATTAGTCCAATGTTTCAGTTAATACGTAAGGGAAATTTCGTAATTATTAACGGCGAGGAACATACATAACTGAAATAATGAAAGCAAAACCTTAAACAAAAATGGTTTAGAAAACTTATTTTCAAACCTGTTCATTAGCAGACGTAATTTTGACGAGAGTTCCTTTTAACTTATTGGCTGCCCATGTTGCTGCTGAAACCACTTCCGGGTCATCTGTATCTATTGGTTCCAGGTACCCTATCAATATGAAAGAAGACATAAACGTCGTAAACGTCTCTTTTTGTTGGGCTTTAAGTACATGTTAGCGGCCATATATCTATTTTCAATCATTACAAATATCAATATTTTGTGAAACTGAATACTAAAAATCGAACAAAAAGATATTATAAACAGAAACAAGATGGCGACTCTGAAGAAAACAATGAACAGATGTATCTAAAAGGATAAAAGGAAAAACTGTAAAATATGAAAACAATTACCGGAGGTGTATTGAGCAATTTTTCAAATATGTTAGATAATGAAATAATGTTTTGGTTTATACTTTGTATATGATGCAGTAAATCAGTAAAAAGATGAATAATGTGGTGAATTTTAAGTGAATAGATCTATAATTGAAGGTATATCATGCAATTGTTACAGTTTCTCTTTTACGATAATTTTGTGTATAGACTTAATTTAAAAGAAAGTAGTCCGGCAAGATACCAGTGAATATACGGAAAATATGTTTCACTGTGGTGAAAAATATTTTTACAGTGAAAATACGGAAAATGAAAATACGCATTTTATTTCATCAATATTTCTCAATATTTCATTAATATTTCTCAATATTTCATAAGTATAATTATGATAAATCTTAATAGTTCATTATATATAAACGTACTTATTATATTTATTGTCAAAGAAATAGACGGACAAACTTCATGATGCAGTGCTCTTTAAATTAGCAGTTCTTGTTACTGCCACTATAAAATATAAATGTTTTAGGGAAAACATGAAAAAAGGACGAACCTCCTCCAAGTCTTCTTGCCACAGAATTAGTTAATAGTCCACACAATAGACTGAAAATCGCAAGTAATCGGAAATACAACATTTCGTCTTATTTGTTATCAGGTTTATTCGATTTATTTTCTCTCTTTCTTTGAAAATAAGTTTTCTCTTCTTTAAATACAGCAATAAAATGATGCTGCATGTGAAAATCAGCACGAAATATAGTTTGAAATGACGGAGAGAGAACATATCCGTATGTACAAGTATTTCCTGTCATCGCCCGCGATATTCTGATAGTGTAAGTGTTTTGTTTACAAATGGATGACACGGCTTGCCACCTTCATAACTTTATTGTTACAAGTAATTATTGATTTATTGATAACCAAATCACAATACAGCATATCAAGAGACTCTTAATTTCCAATTTCTGGTGATTTTATCTTAATTTCTCACTATTGTATGGCCATGTTATACTAGTTATAGAACACTCAAAACACTCCGCATATGTCAATGCGTTGATTGAACAATTGATAAATACAGAACTAATCTTTGCGATGAATCTTTGAAAATTTATTGCACGAAATATTGGTAGTATTATGGAAAGTAAGTTATGATTGTTACATTGGTTTGTTCGTGGGCGGTTGTCATTCCGAGGAACAGTTGTAATCAATTTTGTGGAAATATTGAGACTACTGGATAGTGTTAACTTATATATTAATTTAAGGCTCAGTTCTTGCAACTTAATCACTATCGAGACCATTTCCTGGAACTTTCTTGTTAACATTTGCAATGTTTAATGAATGAATGAACTGTCACACTTAAAAAAGTATCATTTATTCTCACATTTACTAATTAATTGACAGAGACAGATTGTCTTCATCTAATGATCGCCATTTTAGAATCCTACTATAACACTAACGAATTGCAGAATAATCATGGTAAGACCAACGTACGGGAAAGAAGCGGGAAAATATCCTGTGTGACTCACCTTGTAATGGAAACAAATGACCTTCTCAAATCAATCTTTTAGTAAAAAATAATATTATTAAAAAAAAAGAAGAAAAAAAAAAAGAATAAAAACAGCAGCAAAAACAAAAAACAAGTAGACCTTGGACTCTTAGGCTTTTTATAGGATGAGCCATAGAACTTCCATTGAATGATAACGGTTGTTACACGAGTTCCTCAGGGGTCCGTGTTTGTACCCCTACATTACTACAATGCATGGCGTGCATTTAAAAAAATAAATTTACTGATGATGTTGCTATTAACCTAATTAACATAAACATTACATGTAGGTCAGCAATCAGAAACTATCCATCTTAGTAAAGTTAGAGTTAGATTGGGACATGAAGTACATGCATGTACCACCCATCTAAATGACAAGTAATACTGAGGTAAATGTTTAACGTGTATATCACCGTGTATATCCAGTGACGCAGGAATGTACAATTAACATAAAGTAACGCCGAAACTGTGCAACGCTATTGACAAAACAAAAAACACAGTAAGTAAACGAACCAAAATATTTTATTCTAAATCAAATTTTAAGAAATTAATTAGCGCATACGGCTGTTAAGACATTATACTTTAATCAGCAATACATTTTTTATTTTGAATATGTTTACTTTTTTAGATCATTCGTGAAGAAGACAACATGCTTACCGTTTTCAAGGTGACTTTTGTGTTTCGTCAAATAGATATGTACTTTTAACACATTTTAAACTATATTTTTTCATATGCTGTATACCTAAGACATTTGTCAAACTACAAGTGTAGAGCCATGAAACCAAAGGCGTGCACACGGTAATACACGATGTCAGTTTCGAAGGCAAGTTTTTCCGTCGGCATCTACACGTGTTACATCATGCATTACGTTTACTGTGTTACAATCGCATTCATTTTCTTCTGTTGTTTTTTCTGTCCAAGGTAGAATCTAAGAGTTTTTGGACAAAGTTCAGGAGGAACAGCAACATTTGCCTTGCTTGCGTCACCTCAGTGTAAAGGTCTTGTCCATAAAGCATGGCTTTTATCAGCTTCACCTGTGTTAAACAAAACCGCATCAGAAGCTAATGTTGACAACGAAGTTTTTCTTGCAAACGCAAATTGTTCTGACATTGACTGTATATACGCACTGTCGTCTGCGGAAGTGACGTATGCGGTTCCGTGGATGACATGTATATGTTAGTGTTCATCCGTGCTGTTCTACAGAAATAAGAAACTTCGACGGGAGCGATAGCGACAGGAGAATGTTTTTAATTTCTGTAGAACAGCACGGATGAATACTAACATATTTAGTGTCAACCTTTATTTGCCTCATTATCATTCACTTTATTACGTCACTATGCCGGTTCTATGAAGTACTATGAAAAATAGAAGTCGACTATGGACGAATTCGATATAGTATATCGATTTTGTTCTTCTATGAAAATTAACGCACAGAAATACAGCGTTTTCATTGGATGACAAATAAAGTTGGACACCAAATACATATTGGGCAATGCTGGACCAGAGAGACTTGCCTACTAAATATTATTTTGATGGAGCGATCGCCATTGTTGATGGTAAGAAATGAAATTTATCATTTATAATATGCGAAATTGTTTGTAATTAAATGCAAAGACTAGTTAATTTAACATATAGTTTAAGACTTGATGTATCAATGAGGTCATTGCTGATAGTTTTATGAAGTTCAATAAACATGCATTTGGATTTATTAGATTCTAAAGACATGGTTTCAAGAACACCAGTTAAGTATACAATTTTCCGTATGTCTTTTTATAGATCAGGTTGTTTTTCTAAAGGATTAGTTTTGAATTCTGTTATAACAGAATCATCTGCATATAACAATTGTTGAAATATCAAATTGCAAGTATTCATTTCTTTATATGTCTTTATTTCAATGAAAAAAAAAGAGCAAAGACTTGGAGGAGGCTGCTTATTTTTGTTTTAGTGGCCACGTTTTACACATTGAAGCCAATTCCCAGTAGATATAATATTGTTACTACTTGTTCTTTGTAGGTAATGTTGAAGCACCGTTTGATGCATGGGCGAACGGACACATTATTGATGTACCTTTACTCATTGGTCAGTATTTAAATTATACAATTAAATATTCTTTTACTCATTGGTCAGTATTAAGATTATGTTAATAAAGCTATATAGGTAAAGGCATAAGCTGGCATTGTTCCATTTCTTATATATAACAACTTGAAAAGTGTAAAGATCTTATTAATATATATTTTAATCAGATAAAAATTATAAAAAATTATAAGTTGCAATTTCATAAAATGAAAATACAAATGTATGTATATTTTAGGGTCATGTGCAAATGAAATAGACTACAAATCCAAGCGACATGACTATTAACAACTGGACATGGACTCAATATGAAAAATCATGTCAAGAAACGACAGGAACATTTGTCGCCTGACCTCAAACTGTACCCTAGTTCACTACATTACACCTGAGTATGGGATATCCGATCTAACTGTCCAAATGACGTCATGAGCATGTATGCAGCGTCCACTTTTAGTTCTCCGGTTTATCGTTACGTAGTTACATCGAAACCGTCCGTTCCAATTCACCCTGTTGGAATACCCTTTCCAGCACGTTACGCCATGCATATGTGGGATGTATTTGCTTTCTTTGGCTTTATACCTGACTACATAAAACATCCTACAGATAGTGAAATTCAATGGCAACGTAATGTTCAAAACGAGGTTCTAGAATTGGTACGCACCGGAAAACATTTTACGTCATCATGGAAGCCGTATCCAGCATCTACAGCAAATTTATCTGAGGTCACAGAAGCAATATCAGCTTACAACCCCGTACAATGCGCATTGTGGCTGTAGAAAGGGTTTTTCAGTTATTCTTGGATAAATTAAAATGTCTTTTAATAAAAGAGTATTTCTTTACGTGTATTGATTGTCGTCTGTTTTATTTTTGAAATTTAAAACAAAACTGTGTTTGGCACAAATGTTGACTGGGCCATTGCCTTTGTAATGACATGCTCAGTCTTAAATTTCCTGTTACCATGGCAACGAGGGGACATCTCAAATTGCCAAAAATCACTATTTTGTGTTGATTTTTTTAAAATTGATTTCAAAGTGCTGCAACTTCCTCAATGGATTGAGATAGAGTCAAAGGTTTTTCAGCGTTGGTTAAACATTACCTTATGATCGACCTGGGGTCATTTTTTTGCCTCTCACAAGTCCAAAATTTTCTTGGCGATGAGGGGGAGTACCGTCCCCCTTCACCCCCCCCCCCAAACAGAAGGGGGCAAATCCCCCTTCTGGCAACCCCCTGATGTACCTTTTTCGATAGGGGCGGCGCCGAAAAAGTGATCACGTTTTTAAGCAACATTTCCCAAACGAAAAACAGTGTTTTGGGCCTAAATAGGGTAATTTTTCACTCTTTGAGACCTCCAAAGGGGGGGGGGGGCGAAAAGCCGTCAAAACACGTCTTTATGAAGTAAAAGGTTAAACCGTAAGACAAAATTATATCATTTTTGACACTCAACAAAATTAAACGCCGCACTAGCTGGGGAAAGTAAACCGAAAAAAAGCTCGTTTTTTACATGGCTTGGGTTTGGGAAAAGAAATTTTTGAAAGTTTTTTGAACACCTTCCCCAAAACTGTATGCTATCAGTTTTAAAAACCTGGCAAGCATTTTAAACAGCAGATTGCAAAATAGCCGGGAAGGGTTTTAAAAAAGGGGGGCGTTTCCGGGTGAAAAAAAGAGTCAGTTTCAGTACCCCCCCTTTAAAAAAAATTGTAAAAAAAACGTAAGGTTTAAAAGGGGGGTTTCCGTTTCGTTTAAAAAACGAAGAAGGGCCTCCCCTTTAAAAGCATTTCCCAAAAAAGGGTTTCGCGTTCAAAGGGGGATAAATGTTTCACTCAAAAAAGAGTCATTTTTTTGCTGACCTTTGCTGAAAAAATTGAAATGGCTTTAAAAATTTAAAGGGGGTAACGTTGGGGGCCCAAAAAATTTGGGCGATCAAAGTTTACCTCCCCCGATAACATTGCGAATAGGGTCAGGGTTCAAAAGGAAGGTTATTGTTGCGCTAAAAAAAGATCGGTTAGAGTGACTACCCCTGTTAACATTGCAAATGGCGTAAGGGTTCAAAAGGGAGGTAACTGTTGCGCTTAAAAAAGAGTTGATAAGAGTAACCTCCCCTGATACCATTGCAAATGGAGTAAGGGATCAGAGAGAGGAAACAGTTGCGCTAAAAAAAGAATTGATTGCAAATGGCGCAAGGGTTCAAAAGGGAGGTGACTGTAGCACTATAAAAGAATCGGTAAGAGTGACCTACCATGATAACATTGCAAATGGTGTAAGGGTTCCAAATGGTGGTTACTTTTAGGCTTATAAGAGTTGGTTAGAGTGACCTCTCTTGATAACAGTGCTTATGGTTTCAGGGATCCAAAGGGAGGTTACTTTGCGCTACAAATAGAGTCGGTAAGAGTGACCTCCCTTGATAGCATTGCAAATGGCGTAAGGGTTCAAAAGAACTTTGCATGATTTGCATGTAAGAAGTTTTAAAAACTGTTTTATTCTGTATTTATTCTTTTGAAGCTCCTCCTAAATAAGATTTTATTTCTCAACTTCTTATAATATTTTATTTCTCCTAATTAAAATCTGGACCAAAACGCCTTTGTTAACGTTGTCATTATAATATGAAAAAGGCAAAGCCTCAAAGCGAGCTCGATGTACTTTTAACGTGAAATAGTATGAAATAATAGCTCATTTTTATTTCAAATGCAGTGACGAGTGCGTGTGACGTCACACGTACTGTGTTAAAAATGGCTCCGCCCATGTCGTTAAATTTGAAAACGTTTATAAAACTTTGTTTATTTTATTTCTCTCTATAATTTTTCAAGCGAAATAAAGATTATTAAAAGTGAAATAAATGTAAAACTTAAAACGTTTGCGACATTAAAATAGCGTAATTGATTTGTTTGTTTTGCACGTGCTGTTTGGCGCTACATTGTGACGTCACGTAAACAATACTTTAAACGTCTGTACAGCCTTAACGACTGAATAAAAGATATTGGTGTTCGGATTCATTTTCTTAGTTAGACCATTTTCTTTCATTCTAGATAGTTTTCACAACAAAATTCGACAAAAAATTGTTTATTTTTTTATCAGATTTTTCAACCAAAATGGCGCCTTCAATTTACAATTTTATACACAGCTTCCGTTATTCTGGTTCCCTGTCCAATTATGGTTCCCATAGACGTGCGCGGGTGACCAGTCTACACATCCGTTTTCAGTCAGAATTCCTCAGTTTTTATCGTTATCTTTAAATTCGAAAGGTTGCGATGTGTCCAATTCGGTACTTCGGACGAAAGTTTTCAAAACCATCACTTAGCAGGTACTCGCGTTACCGTAAAGCTCGCTTTGCGAGCAGGCCCTTCGGGCCAGCTCGTCGAGCTCGCTAATATGAAAAAGGCAAAGCCTCAAAGCGAGCTCGATGTACTAAATAGTATGTATGAAATAATCGCTCATTTTTATTTCAAATGCAGTGGCGAGTGCGTGTGACGTCACACGTACTGTGTTAAATATGGCTCCGCCCATGTCGTTAAATGAATAACGAGTTTTGAAAACGTTGATAAAACTTTTTTTGTTTATTTTACTCTATAATTTTTCAAGTGAAATAAGATTATTAAAAGTGAAATAAATGTAAAACTTCAAACGTTTGCGACATTAAAATAGCCTACTTGATTTGTTTGTTTTGCACGTGCTGTTTGGCGCTACATTGTGACGTCACGTAAACAATACTTTAAACGTCTGTACAGCATTGACGACTGAATAAAAGATATTGGTGTTCGGATTCATTTTCTTAGTTAGACCATTTTCTTTCATTCTAGATAATTTTCACAACAAAATTCGACAAAAAAAATGTTTTTATTTTTCAGATTTTTCAAACAAAATGGCGCCTTCAATTTTCATTCACAGCTTCCGTTATTCTGGTTCCCTGTCCAATTATGGTTCCCATAGAAGTGCGCGGGTGACCAGTCTACACATCCGTTTTCAGTCAGAATTCCTCAGTTTTTATCGTTATCTTTAAATTCGAAAAGTTGCGATGTGTCATATCAGTAATTTAGGACGAAAGTTTTCAAAACCATCACTTAGCAGGTACTCGCGTTACCGTAAAGCTCGCTTTGCGAGCAGGCCCTTCGGGCCAGCTCGTCGAGCTCGCTATTAGAGATTTTCGACCACATACATGCATCGAGGACATGTTTGAAAGAAAGTGAACGTGCGACCACATACACGCATCACAAGATTTCCCTTCTCTTACGAGAAAGGGACAAAGTGTTGACCGCCTTTTTAATAAAGGGCAGACTTAAAAAATATGCAATTGCCTTATATTATTGATAAGGAGGCTAATTTTCACCGATATGTCTTGAATTGGTTTATATACAACAACAGTAATGCAAACCAAGTGGGTTATCAGTTTACGTCTTTTTAAGTCCGCTATGAAATTTTAAAGGGATAATATATAACTTCTTGGAAAATTTTGAGTTTAAAGTTTTTTCTACTTTCTATTCTATGTATATAACAGAATAATTGTAATTTTGCAAAACATGAACGTTTCAAAAACGTTTTATATGCATTAAATATTGGAGATATATTTCACACGTTGTTTTCAAATATTATCCTGGGGGCATTTTTGCCGAAGTATTGTCCCAGGACGATAACTTGAGCCTATGTTTTCATAAAAATTGACAAAAAAATGAGAAAAAAATAGGTAAAGCAGACTGAAGCCTAATAAATGAAACACAAAGTAAAATGTCATAATTTCATGTGCCTTGATAGCGCAGTAACTGTAGGCAGAGCGTCCGTGTCAGTGTTGTTTCATGCATTTAGATGCTCGTACATTACATTTGAGTGTTTTATGTATCTTTTTTCTTATTACGTCTAGAATGCGATAAAAAATAACATCAGAAACAAAACTTTTTTCAAGAAAAATTATTATCTTAATTACGAGAGCTAGTTCTGTCGTTAAAGAGATAGCCATGTCGCCAATGAGATAGCTCTCAGACGTGAATCAGCTGCTAAATTAAGTTAACTTTACCAATTGTGTGGATTGTTTCCAGTCTAATACAGCACTTTTTTTAGACTAGTAAAATAATAGTCTATTTTTTATATCAATTTCAATGGTAACTGCAACATTGACGGACCACAAGAAATCACCCATTTGTACATTACAGCTCTCCGCAGAGCCGTTTAAGTTATTAATACTAAAATATTGCTTAGGTAACACAAAGCTCGAACTGACAACACAACATGTACCAACTATAAACTCTTAAAACGATTAGTAGAAGCAGACGACCAAACTCTGAAGTATTTTTAAGCGAACACGATTGTAGAAATCAATGCATGTGCTGCCTTTGATATTGACGTTTGGCGTCATTTCGAATAAATCTTTATCTAGGGCATATATACCTCTAAACATATAATCTAGTTGACAACATGTATCAAACACAGTATTGTTTTAAATTTCAATAATAAAGCAAACGACAATCATTACATGTAAAGAAATACTCTTTTATTAAAAGACTTTAATGTAAAAGGTTTTCCAGTGCGTTCAAATTCTAGAACCTCGTTTTGAACATTACGTTGCCATTGAATTTCACTATCTGTAGGATGTTTTATGTAGTCAGGTATAAAGCCAAAGAAAGCAAATACACCCCACATATGCATGGCGTAACGTGCTGGAAATGGTATTCCGATGGGGTGAATTGGAACGTACATGTAACTACGTAACGATAAACCGGAGAACTAAAAGTGGGCGCTGCATACATGCTCATGACGTCATTTGGACAGTTAGATCGGATATCCCATACTCAGGTGTAATGTAGTGACTAGGGTACAGTTTGAGGTCAGGCGACCAAATGTTCCTGTCGTTTCATTGACATGATTTTCATATTGAGTCCATGTCCAGTTGTTAATAGTCATGTCGCTTGGACTGTAGTCTGTTTCATTTGCACATGACCCTTAAATATACATACATTTGTATTTTCATTTTATGAAATTGCAACTTCTAATTTTTTATATTTTTTATCTGATAAAAATATATATTAATAAGATCTTTACACTTTTCAAGTTGTTATATATAAGAAATGGAACAATGCCAGCTTATACCTTTACCTATATAGCTTTATTAACATAATCTTAATACTGACCAATGAGTAAAAGAATATTTAATTGTATAATTTAAATACTGACCAATGAGTAAAGGTACATCAATAATGTTCCCGTTCGCCCAGGCATCAAATGGTGCTTCAACGATCACGTTACCTACAAAGAACAAAAAGTAACAACAATATAATGCTTTCTAGGAATTGGCTTCAATGTGTAAAACGTGGCCACTTAAACAAAAATAAGCAGCCTCCTCCAAGTCTTTGCTCTTTTTTTTCATTGAAATAAAGACATATAGAGAAATAAATACTTGCAATTTGATATTTCAACAATTGTTATATGCAGATGATTCTGTTATAACAGAATTCAAAACTAATCCTTTAGAAATACAACAGAAGTTCAACTTTATTTAAGGCCCGTTTACTTACATTTTCTTTTTAAATAACATTTTCTTAGTTTCATAAACCTTGACTCAACCAGAGCTCGACCTCGGGCCTAGAAGCTCCCATAGGTCTTCCTGCGATAACATGCGCCCCATGCCGCGCCAGGTCCCGACCCTCGTCCTCCAATGGTGGTCGAGAGTCAGGAGTACTCCTGACTTCACGATTAACCCTATTTTCAAGTGGCAAAGACCACAGTTCACACTATCTTAATATCTATACAATAATGCAGATGCAGTACATACATCTAACTGTTTGAAAAGTAAGTAGAATTTTTTTTTTATTCTAATTCTATTCATCTTAATACATAGGTTTACTAATTAATAATTAACTTAATTGATTTGTAGCTAATATGTATGTTAATATAAACTTGTTAATTTGGATTATCTCCAATTCTACATGCATATAGTAAATAAAAATGATATCTATCATATCTGGTCAAAGATTCTTCATAAATTCAATCAACTACCGCTTTTAATGTCGGTGTCGTTTTGTGAATAATTGCACGGTGAAAATACAGGCAAACACAAACATTTTGGTTATTTTGAACAAGCATATACATACATCACAAACGGAGGACGATTATGATTTAAACATAAATTGAATAATGTAACTGATCGGTGAAACTGTGCTCCCTTAACTCCGCCTTTTGTATTGTCAACAACTTTCTAAAGGCTTGAGGCCTTCCAGCTTGGCCAGATGAGGTTAAACACTAAGTAAGTTAGTTGTTATTAAGTAAACATCTTAACAATCTATCTATCTATCTTCCATATAGTCAAACCCCTGCTGGGGACCTAGACTTGACGCGCGTCAACTGACAAGAATGTTAGTAAAAGAGCTGAAATAAAAGAATATAAAAGTAAAGGAAATGAGTATATTGTTAAAAACAGATTAAAAACAGAAAAGGTATTTTAGGGAGACGTATGTTCAATCCGGCTTACAGCCAGACTGAACTCGGGGCCAGACAAGTTTATGATTTCAGGTGGTAAAGCATTCCAGTGGACAATTGTTCTTGGGAAAAATGAATATTTATAGTAATCAGTTTTAGTTTGGACTTGTTGGAATGCATGGAGATGGGATGTTCTAGATGATCTTGTAAGAGGGACGATATACTTTGGGAAAGGAATAGCCACCTGGTCATGCAGGATGTTGTGAAACATGACCAGGCGTTGGTCAATACGCCAAAGGTCAAGGCGCCTCCATTGAAGGGAAGTCAACATGTCAGTGACACTTGACATACGGCCAAAGTCATGTTTGACCCACCTAGCAGCCCTTCTCTGGACTGACTCTATCTGGTCAATGAGAGTTCCTGTGTAGGGGGACCAGACCGTGGAGCTGTACTCAAGCTGGGGTCTGACAAGTGTCTTGTATGCGGTTGACTTTAACCTTTCTGAGTGAACCTTGATGTTTCGGGGTAGAAAACCAAGTGTTTGATTCGCCTTTGTTGTGATGTTGTTTATGTGTTTGTTCCATGTTAAATCATTTGATATTGTAATGCCAAGGTATTTTGCAGATGGAACTGTTTCTAATGTGGTGTTATGTAGAAGGTATTTTGTTGGAATGACTGTTTTTCGTTTTGTGATTTGGATAACCTGGCATTTTGATGGATTAATTTGCATGTCCCATTTTGTTTCCCATTGTTCAAGTTGGTGTAAGTCATGTTGTAGTAAGCTAGAATGAGAAGCGACAGTCAGAGATAGATAGATGGCTGTGTCATCAGCAAATAGGCGGACTTTAGAGGATTGGACATATTCAGGAAGGTCATTGATGTATATAAGAAATAAGAGAGGTCCGAGGACCGAGCCCTGGGGAACACCGGAGGAGACTGGTATGGAGCTGGATGTGGAGCCATTTACCACCACGGACTGTGACCTGTTATCAAGAAAACCTTTGATCCATTTAAGAGTTTGACCCCTTATACCGTAGAAATGCAGCTTATACAGAAGTTTTTCATGGTTGACCATATCAAAGGCCTTAGAGAAGTCAAGAAGGATTAAGTCTACTTGGCTTCTCTGATTTACTGACTGTAGGATATCATCTATAAGCATTAATAATTGGGATTGACATGACCTTTTTTCTCGGAAACCATGCTGCAATTCATAGAACAAGTTTGATCTAGTAAAGTGCTTTGTTATACTGGAGGAGACAATGTGTTCCAGGGTTTTACACAAGATACAGGTAAGAGAGATAGGGCGATAGTTGGCTGGGTCTGACTTGCTACCTTTTTTAAAGACAGGGGCGACATTTGCCATTTTCCAGATGTCTGGTAGAGTGCTGGACTGCAGTGATTTCTGGTATTTTTGAGCACAATGGGTCTAATTTGATCAGGTCCTGCAGCCTTATGGGGGTTGAGGTTTTTTAAAAGCTTCTCAACACCTTTTACAGAGATATCAATATCACGCATGGGGTTATGGGGGCTAAATGGTGTGTGGGGAACCTCTCTACCTGTATCTGCCTGATCCTGTACCTTCATATCAGCAAGGAATTTAAGAGAAACAGGGGATTTAGAAGTGAAAACTGATTGAAATTGTTCATTTAGTACTGTTGCCTTGTCTTGATCTGATGTATACATTTTATTGTGTTTTTTCAGTGAGTCAATGCCAAAAGAATCTTGTTTTGAGTGTTTTAATAGTGAATATAGCTTTTTGGTGTTTGGTCTGGTTTGTGTTTGTTCATGTTCTTGAGAGATGTTGTTGTTAATGTTTAGTATATCTTCTAAGTAATTTTGATAGGCTAACTTAGTTTCTTTTCTGCAGAGATGTTTTAAACATTAAGAACCCACGGTCACACGCTACGGGTCACTTCGTTTTGGGTTCTTGATTGTTAAAATTTCACTTTATAAACACTAACATATACAAAGGGAGAAAAAATCATGTATAAAAATGAATGGCAAATTATTCTCCCCATAACCATAAGTTGCACATAGATGCATGAATCAAGAATCTTTTAATAATTTATGTACAATCATGAAGAATCTAATTAAGACTGTTCCAGAATCATTCACTGTTTTGAAGTCATGCGCACTCCTTTTGTAGTTTCCTTGATTCTATTAACATAGTAATCGAATAAACTTGGTCTTTAGACTGGGGGTTGTGGTCACTTGTCAAATCATTTTTTATTTTTTGTAAATGTGATCTCTCTCTATCTTATGTTCTTCTTTTGATTTTACTTTTTCTTCCTTCGAGTACAGAATCGTTTAAATAAATAACTTGCAGAAATTTAGCAGTAAATGGCATGATGTTCACAAAGACGGATATTCAAAGTCAAAGTATTGAAAATTTTGCTAAAATTTACTTAACTTCGTATTTGATAAGCCTTTTAGTAATCCATAAATTATCCACACTGGTAAAAGGGAGATAACTACAACAACAAATGCTTAGTACACATGACGGTTATGTCATCTTAGAAATATTGATAATTGCCGTTTAATTGGTGGATAATGATATATTGCAACGTTAACAATATCTTTCTACTTTGTTCAAGTTCATTTGTTTTTTTACATGTAAAAGTAGTTTTATTATATGTCACTTTACGCCACACAGTATCCGAATTGTATGACTATACATTTTTTTTAATTTAATTTCATGTTTGAATTGAAAGCAATGTTTGTCACACTATTTTTTAGGGTTATTATTATTTGATCTTAATCTTTTAGATCAATTAGGCGTCGGTGTGTAAATTCTTTACTTCTCAAAACTAAGCAATTTCTCACAGAGGGTGAGAGTGATGTCAATCAAAATAATATCTCAAATATGCCGACTGCCACAATGTCTGTATGCAGTTGTTGTTGTTGTTGTTGTTGTTACGATGAAATAGTTATTTTCTTAACAATTATGTTATTTCTTTATTGTTGGAAAAAAACACTGTTTATGTAACTTTTGATTTGATTGCCGAAAAGCACGGGATTATCTTAAATTGTTAACACAAACAAAAACCAGGATTGTTGAAAAAATCCTTACAATAGATTAGTGATGTATGCATTAAAATAATTGTAATATTTACCCTGAATGCATGTATCATATTTACTTATTTATGTGTACCCTTTCATAGTTAAATCACTGTATAAACGCACTTAAAAAGCTTACATCAAACATTACATCAATAATTGAATGAGACATGAAAAATCAGGGTAATTCATAAAGCTGTCAAATTGTTTTTGAAGGATTGTGATAAAATATTTTATCGTATTAAACAATTGTTATATACCTGGCAAAAGTTTTAACCATTCTGATAATGTGTGTACATGTAGTATGTTTAACTTTTTATGACATTATTTAGATTGTCGATTTGAAATGTTAGGATATTCATTATTTCAAAAAGAAATAATGGCAACAAGGGGGGCAATTCGTGCGACCTTGTGTAATGGTGTATTTTGCATGTTTAATTTCTTTTAGCAATACATGTAGGCCTAAATCATGGGAAAATAGTTTAACGCCCCTAAACTTTCATAAAAAAATATAAAAACGGAGAAACAGTTGAAATATACCTTATAATATTAACATATGTACAATTTATAATGGCCTGGACAAACTTAAGGCTTGTTTTGAGTTTGTTCCAATATTTTAAAAGACAAATTTCTGACATAACCATATATATATATTGCGTATATACATGGCCGAAAAACATAAATGCTCAATGGACAGATGTGCGACAATGAAACATATAATGATTAACAACAATTTCCTGTACAGAAATATATAAAACACATAACAATACAATAAAACGATATTATATATATATACATGTATATATATATATATATATATATGTGTGTGTGTGTGTTTATATACACAATCATGAGAATAAAAGACTAAAATGTATGAACAAAAATATTCTAAATAAAACGAATATCGACCATATGACATAATAGTCCCATATTTTCATTTTTTTACACATTAGTAATGTACTATTTTGATATAATTTAATGTTGATTTATATTTAACTTGTATTTGTTTTGTGGTTTACCATAAAGACACTTTATCAATGTTGGGTTTTATTTGATTTGAAGATGTAATTTTTCAAACCATAACGGCTCATTGTGATTTAAATTGACAAGTACCTGGCGAAACCTGAATGAACTATACCTGTCTCATACAATGAGTCATCGCGTCACGTGATATCATGTGCCTTCTCGACCAATGGAAAGGCTAGAATTTTATCTCCACTTTATCAATACTTGGCCGACTTACTGTGTTATACATTTATTGATGAAAGAATATATTAAAGGTATGTGTTCAAGAACTAAGTTAATGCTATCGTTTTAAGAACTGGATTTATTTCCTACCTACAAAATAATTTATCGGTTTTATAAAGAGTGGGTTGTAAATTAAAAATGAAAAATATTTCATAAACATTTTAATATCAAGAAAATTATATTTGGATTTAAAAAAAGTGGTTCAGAATGCCTCCTCAGTCAATGGTGGACCATAATTTTAACAATACCTTGATACCAGCAGAAGCACCGACTAAAGTGAAATGTGTCCTCGTCGGCGACGGGGCTGTTGGGAAAACAAGTTTAATCGTCAGTTATACCATAAACGATTACCCGACGGAATATATGCCGACAGCTTTTGACAATTACTCCGGTAAGTACAATTTTGATAAAGTTAAGTCTTTTAAGTACAAACTTAAGGTCGTCTATATTGACATAACGCGGAAAATTTTAGATAAGATTATATCATGTAATGAAACACTTGCCAAGTACATAACTTTACTCTAAACACTGGTAAGATTTTATATAAAACATATACGTCAAACTACAAAAATGTATCATAGGGGTGGAGATAGAGAGGGTAGGGGTTGTGACTGCGTTGACAAATTAATACCATTTATATATATTAGTTTTATATGTAGAATGAAATATGTTTGCCCTTTAACAGTTTAAGCAGTTGATATATACATGTTATTACATTTTGAATATTTTTGTGTTGTTGTTGTGTTGTTGTTTATATTACTTTTACCCCGACCCGCCGACGACACTTTACGGTTGGCTTACAGAAATACAGCGGGTCGATTCAACTTAACGTTGTAATAAAATATTGGTAGGAAAGGCGCACCAACTTTGATATAGATTTAAATTAATTACTAACTTCTTTAATAATATTTGATTTATTTTTTTTACATATATAATTTGTATTCTTGATTCCTTCTTTAAACAATAGAACAACATTTAATCCTTGGATCGTTCGCATAAACAAATATTAAATCACTTGAAACCATTCCCTAAAATATCAGGTTAAAAATCTCAACTATTTTAGGTTATTAACACTTGGTCAACCGTAAATGAAAGCCACCCACTTTTCATACAAAGTTTAGATCTTTGGGATTCTAAAAATGCTGTAATTTGCCAATAGCAAGTACATGGATGACTGTTGTATTACTTTTTGTAATAAATAAATGGTTATTTGTTTAAGATATTTGGAAGATCAGATAACAAGATAACATTTTGTTTCCTTATCAGAGTGTCGGCGTTACAAGGGTCACATCACGATAAGAATAGGAGTGTAAAATGAATGTTTTAGACCCATGTTATTGTCATCGTGAATGTCCACATGACATGCTATGGTACTGATAAATCTCCGAATGGTTTTTTTAAATAGGGCAAAAAAGATGCATGTTAACAAAATACTTTTGTAGATAAAAAGATTTTAGAAATGATAACGCAACTATTAAGACAACTGGTTCCTAAACTTGGACCAGAAAATTGTATTTGTAACTTCTCACAAACGTGATTTCTATAATATAATTATTACACATTATAACATATACAGTATCAATAACAGAGGTTTTAATTATTCAAATAATATCTTTGTTTAAGATATTATAATGAATAGTAATTGGCATATATTTGAATTTATTTTTAAAGCTACTATAAATCACCGTTCACCAGGTCAACATGTTATAAGTGTAGATAGCTGAAGTTGGTCAATATTTAAAAGTTGAGCCATTATTGCCCTCCGGCAATGTCGGTTTTCATCAAGTAGATCACCAAAATATCTGTCAGTTTAAATTGATGTGCAATTTTGAACTTCAGTACATATATATGAAAAAAATTAGACTACGGGCATTTCGGTAAAGGTATAGAATTTTTTTGTCATAAAATTTTGACAACTGTTTTACTTATTGCTTGTCAAAATATTTGAGCTGTTTAAGTACCATCGTGACCCGAACTTGTTCATTCGGAACACCTTGTCGTTTATTCGATATCATCTGGACACGTGATCTTTTATTTATGAGTAACATTATATCAATACGAGTAGTATATTTGGAAATACATGTCTGACCATCAAAAACAGTGAAATAAAATTATAAGCAGATCTCAAGAAAACAATTTGTACTTTCGGTTTCTACAAACACCAATAATTATTATAGAAAGAATGTAGTTCTTTAATTTGTCCGAAATACCGTACCTGTTGACTGCTATCTGTTCATTCTGAGGTCAGATCACAAAAATAAACGAACACTGTTGATGTGTCATTTTTGACAATTTAGCCGAACCTTTGAGGTATTAGATGTAGAATAACCTTAAAGTCACATTAAACATAACATTATTAAACTTTATTATATTCTTGACACAAAAAATAAATAAATAAATAAATAAATAAATAAGTAAATAAGTAAATAAACAAATAATATAAAAAAATACCATCTTGTTTATAAAATATTGATGAAAAGAACAACAACAAATATGTTTTCATCAACTGAAGACCAGTTTTACTTATGTCATGTTTAGCTATTTTTAGAAAGAACCATAGTTTTGGAATAATATCAAACTGCATTGGCTGATCAAAGCAGTTATCTGTCAATTTTGATCAAATAGAAAGAGGACGGGTTTCAGAAAAACACGTCAGACTTGATCATATATGATGGGGATACATTTATAATTATGTATATACAATTGTGAATAGTTCAAGTTGTTAAGTTACCATATTTCACTTATGTCAAGCTCACGTTAAAATATTTATATAAACCCTTTTAATCAAAGATTTAAAAATGAAACTCATCTTCTGATAAGGAAAAGAAAAGTATAAAAATTGATGGGGGAAATTGCTCTTCGCTTACGCCCATCACCTTCAGAAAGTAGTCTTTTGTATTATGCATGTAATACCTGAAATTTACCTTATTAAAGTAACTTAAGAACATATCTTAAATACCGGCAAAGTGACACCAATCCACACGGCTTCATTGTCTTACATTCCGGGAGATAAAAAATATAAATTATTCAGATGACTTATCAATATGACATTTGTTATGCCGATGATTTATTACCTGTTATAATTATTTATTGCACCAATTTACATATGCTGCTTTACATAGAATCGAAATTAAACATTATTTTACCAATTTATTATAAGTTACAATTATATATATATATATATATATATATATATATATATATATATATATATATATATATATATATATATATATATATATATATATATATATATATATATATATATATATATATATATCGTCGGTTGGGAGTCAAAAGGTCGTAACTCTTTTCAAGAAATTTTACAGGAGACCACTTTTTTCTACTTGTTAGCTTAAAGTAAAACATTTAGCCTTGTGTTTAAACATAAACAATATTCACCAGATGCGCATATGAATAACGTATAATGTTTGCCTACCCGTATTATTCAAGGGCCATAACTATGAGATACGATGTTTTGTCAAATTCTAAGACCGAGTTACGACATTTTACACTTATACTTACATGTAATAAATGAATGTTTTGATTAATATGCTTGCTGTTTTGTTATTAATTATTCATGCCTTACTAAATAAAACTATTAAATATAGGTGAAATTCCAATTTTGAGGTTTTATGTCCGTTCTTAACAGTCTTGCAGTCCTACAGGCGGGTAGGTTCCAAACCAGCTTTCTTGGAAAGTACTAGTTCTAGAATCCCTTCATCACACAGTAATAAATGTTCTCAAAGAAAGATCCATGGTTGGTAGCTAGGCTCAAACCTTTGACCCCCAGTCGGCGTGAGAAACTGCAGTGATTTCAAGTGGGTGACCTTGATGCGGTTGTAGTACCAGAAAAACATATCATTTTAAGTTTTAATTGGTCAAAATTAAAGCCATCCGTATTATAGTATCAAGGTTTTATTCAAACTGATCAACAAATAACCGAACATTTTGTTTTAATGCAGTAACACAATTATAACACAATATGAACTGTACTACAATACAGTAAAAGAAACACTCCGTGCTATAAAGACTGTCAGCCTTAGAGTCATCCGTATTTCAGTATTAAAGTTCTATTCAAACTGATCAACAAATAACCGAACACAGTAACACAATTTTAACACAATATGAACTGTAATACAGAACAGTAAAAGAAACACTTCGTCTTATAACGACTGTCAGGCTTAGAGTCATACAAGATTAAGTTTTTCATTTTCAGCATTAATGATTTCATGCAAATAAAAAATCATCTTTATTTAGAACATTATGATATGGCACAACATACTCACAACTAAACATAAAACATGTACTATAATAATAAAACTGGCCGGAATCCAGAACTTAAGGCTGCAACGATATGAATGTACTGAACATGGAGCAAACATACTATAATTATGTATAAATCTGCAATCGCTCTTCAAAAATCCTTTCACAGTTAATGGCTAAGGTTGTCGTAGAATCCATGAAAATCTCAAGGTATCACACTTTTGAGCTCTTGAAGATGTTCGTACTTTGACGCCTTTATTTTCAGGGGACCGTCATGCAGTTGCACTGGTTCATCGTGTCGGTAGGTGTAGTCAGTTTTTCGTGCCTTGCGGGGGAAATCTGTTAATTGGCCGTCGAATGAGAGCTTGTATTGTACAGTCCCATCTGGGTTGCAATGCAATACGCGCAGATCAGTTACCACTGGATCACATCGGTTTCAACATTTGCATTGGTTTCAACAACTTCCTCGTGATCTATGACATCACTGTTATCAGAAGACGAATCACCCGAGTCCCCTTGCAGCTCATAGTCAGGGTCATATAACGTATCATCAAAATCATAGAATTTCTCCTCCTCCAATTCAGTGGCTATAAGCTCGCTAACATCTTGTAATTGAGAATCGGCATATTCAAAACTACTCAAAACACTTAAATCTTGATTAATCACTTTGCCAACATTTTCTACGTTTGCATCTTGAGCAGGTAATTGTCTACAATTTTCAGCTGAATCCTTACATTCTGCATCAATATCATTATTATCTGCTTTCAATTCACTCTTATAAGCAACATTTTCTACTTCAAAATCAGCAGGTAGTTGAATACAGTCTTTGGAAGAATCTATGCATTCTGCATCATTTATTGTGTAGTCACTAAAATTGTTATTATCGTCAGCTAATTCACTTCTTTAAGATTGTTTCTGTAAGGATAACTGAAGTAATAGTTTACCTCTAGACAACGCCATCTTAAAAGTTTGTTGCACTTGTACCTGGCTCGCACTTAGGGCAATGGATGCCGTTTTCTCTCAAATCCTCAAAGTGAGACTGATTTAAGTGTTCGTCAGGAAATGTTGGGTGAATGCAATGTATATGATAGTATCTTGAACATTCTTCAAAGAGACATCTAACGTAGAACGTACCGTCTGGTAATGTAAGTAAAAATGGTCCTACATTAACAATTTGCTGAAGTAAAAATAATAAGCTATTGAAATCGAGTTTGTACTGACAAACGTGGCACTTGTAAAATTAAATATTCGTCTCTGATACTGATTCCGTGTCACTTTCACCGGAGTAAGACATCCCTGAAAAGATAAATGTGCAATAGATATTATTTTGTCTTTTAAAATGTCTCAGAAATAATACATCAAATATCTATATAGCGACAAAAAGTCGTATCTCGATTTTAGCAAAAAAAACAATAACAGTGCAAAATGTTGTATCTCCTGTTTAGATTTTAAATTTCATTTTTATAGGTAAACGTCAATATACAAATGTAAATAGCAAGCATATTTAAAGACTTTGTATGGTGTGTTGTGAAATATTCCTTCAAAATGTCTGTGGTGAAATGAATGCATTTCAGAAATTGAAAAATATCCCACTCACATTAGCATCCCAAAGCCAGTAGCAATTAATTCATATTTATATGCACATAACTATGACATACGAAGAACATTTAATGACCAAAGCACCTTAACACAGCTAATGTACCAACAACAGTTTATTGTAATGATAAAAAGAATACCTTTCCATCCAAATGTTTGCGCTCTTCAGAAAATTTTGAGATACGATGTTTTGACCGGGAAAAAAATAGACCAATTGTAATACGACATTTCGTCATGTGCCTGTACTGAAAAAACTGATTGGCCTAGAGTTACAACAATTTAACATAAAATCGGGCATCACTTTACAAAACTATATAAATCAAAAGGTCATTTTCCAAAAAATTCGGAGTTACGACCTTTTGACTCCCAACCGACGATATATATATATATATATATATATATATATATATATATATATATATATATGGTAACGTCTTGTGAATTATGTTATAGGTAATCTGTAACAGTAAACATTTTTTTCTCATTAACGGTATTACTCAGTTCATCAAGACATCTGACCAGTTAAAGACAAGTGAAGAAATAGTTATCATTTACAGAAATTGGAAGCAAAACGGAGATTACTGTTAAACTCCAGTTTTAGTGTCCAAATTGAAAACCCGTATGTTGATCAAATACTTATATGAAATAAATATATGATTTTACGTACTGTAAACAACTTTACAAGTAAATTAATAAGCTGTCATACACTCTGTAATTCGTCTAAACGGTTTGATATTGTTTTGTTTACCGACTTTGATATAAAACAAGTTCTTGTATGCTCAAAACACCTTTACTGTGGGAATTGGAATACATTTAGGGATAACTGTACTTGTATTCTTTATTTGTTTATTGATGGATCTTTCTCGTGGAGATTCAGGTTGAAGTGAATATAAGATTGTTTGAGTTATTGTTTATTTTATTAGGTCATATTTATTTTGTGTATATTGATTCATATGTATTTTATATCTTTGACAGGTTTCTATTTGTCTAAATGTCTTAAACCGATATCCTAATCTCCGTGCTATAATTAACTTATTCACATTATTAAGATAACAGTCACATGTTCTTTACCCTAGCACGAGAAAATTGACGTCATTAGTTAAATTCAGTTTCAAGATAAACTAAGTTCAAGGTCTCCTGGCCAACATGTGACCAAATTGTCACTCCCTGCGTTGCCGTAGTCCCCCGACACCGTTGTCGATAATGTTTTATATATATCAAGGGGAATGAACTAAGTGATATAGCTGATAGCACTTTTGATATAAACTGATAAACCACTTATACAATTGAAATATCCATGTAAAATGACATACTGGTCTGCACTCAGCTTTACGACATTGAAATGAGATCATTTTATCAGGTGCATTTTGTCGAATCGTTAAATTGCCTACAGGGTTTGATAATTATAAACTAAAATCTTTTAAGTGCATGACTAATTGCATACAGGACACATATAGTAATTACTCCATATATTACATGGTACAGTAAAACAACTGTCAGCCAAAGATTTCTTGCTTTTACTTGAAAAAAAGTCAAAAGCTAATATTTACTGTAATTATTATACATTAACTATCAGTTACAATAAAGACAACAAAAACTTTCAATACTGAATATGACTCCGAGGTATTTATCATTCAGCATAATTTAATGCTTATCTTATGGGGAAAAATAAATATCTAAATGACTCATGTTTTTGATAATACCCGTACGTCGTCTACGTTTTCATATGATATAAATACAGATACCAATGACGTGACAATTTAATGAATCATGTATTTACATTTAAAATGTTTTCCTGCTAGCTTTTAGAAATATTTTTTTTCTGTAAACAACAAGAGTTTCTATTAATGACATGCTTTTTTAAAACTGAAAATTTTGTCTGAACGGATCTCATTGTCTGAACGCCTAAGTTACTGTCGTCAGTGCAGCAGCTTACAGAACAATTACATTTTTCACGTGCATTATTTCAATTTGAAATATGCCATACTAGTGATAAATATGTTTTGTACACCGACAAGGTGTGATTTAGGGAGAGTGTGTTGGTCAGTCTGTTCGATGGTCAGTCGGTTTCATGGTTTCCAAAGGATTACTCTTTAAACGATGCAATAAATTGTACATAAATCAAGTACATTAACAAAAACGAAGCAAAAGATATCGGAAGACACAATAACATTTATGACTGTAGTTTCGGATTACATGATACACTGCTTATTCATGATGTCATTTTTATCCGAAAAGCTTTTATTTATTTTTACATTTATTATTAAAGCTTATACCTGCCCGTGTTTTATTAGCGTGTTATATCATATTTATATCAGATGTCACTGTACTGTAATAACCTAAACTATCTAAATGTCATCCGGTACAAAAAAACACACTACTGTGTAGTGTCATTGTACATTGTTTAAATGGTGTCATTTACGTTAATACTTATCTAAAGCCGACATTAGCCCTCTCAAATAAAGTAGTTTGTCTACAGGTTAATAAAAGGTTATTAATTAACCGTTAACTATTTGATTATAAGTAAATATGCCTGACCATCCTTCAATTACACAATACCCTTCCATGCTACATCTAGGGGTGGTTGCTGACTTCAAAGAACTTACTATGGATTATTTCATATCTCTTGTCTGAAATAATGCTCGAAGGGGGCACATGAGGTCTTCCTCTGCTAGTAAAGCTGGAAAGTCGCCATATGACCTTTACAGTACAAATGTGTCTTAAAATGTAATAAAATAAAAGTATAACAAACATCAGTATATCCACACATTATTCTTCAACTGATCATAAAGGTTTTGAACTAGCAGTCACTTCTGACCTAATGTTACTGTCATTTTTGACATAATTGTTGCCTTTTTACTGGACATGTATTATTGTGTGTACTTTACAACATAATGAGATCCTTTCATCCATTTGTTCCCATGCTTTACGCCATTTAAACATTATGCAAAATTTAACAAGCATGCTTGTTTAAAAAATGATATTAGTTGAGTCATATTTGTATATATGCGGATGTGTGTGAAGACGTGAAATGATGTTTGTTCTAGACCTTGTCAGACGTTTTTATAACGATTTGCCAACTATTACTCATCGGTAAAATTAATTAACTGAAACCAAACCACTAGATGAAAAGTTTTCTTGTTCAGCGAAAGGAAAAAAAATATTAGGTATAAACAGATATAAAAAATACCAGTGATCTGTTAGTTATTCATTGTTTACATATAGTATGCCGTAATCATAAATTCTAGAAATGTATGATAAAACCCTTAAGATAAATCTAGTGAAATAAATTTATAGTTTGATTATGTTCGCGTGATATCCAAGATAATTCAATTTATCTATGGCAAAACTACAAGTAATTTGTCCTTAAAATAGAACATACACACGGTCAGTTCTAGATAAAGATGAACATGTTTATGAAATTCGAATGTAAGTTGTACCATTTTATGTATAATCATAAACTAACATGAAAACAGGCAGGGCATTAAGCACAATATAGCCTGGTATAGAAATCGAGTACAGCTACTGGGAATGATTCACACTCTCATATATCAAGTTTCTTCTGACAATAAACAATCATTGTTGCCGTCTTCTTGTCAAGGTTTGACTCAAGATCCATCATTCTTTATCATACATCGCATGATCACATCGTTACATCGTTAAATTGATCAATATTTATATATTCATATTTGTCATAGCCTTTTATTTACACAATATTGTTTACTGAATAACACTTTGTGAATTATACACCGTTTATAAATCTTTCATTACAGTATGTAAAATCGGAATGGTTTTAAAAGGTTACCGTATGACGACAAGTGTTTCAGCAACCATCATCGGCACACCTGTAACTTATAAAACAAAGTCATGTAGACAAAAACTGTAAAGCGAAAAGATTGATTGCGATCACTTTCTTGTTCCTTAAAAAATAAAAATAAAGACAAAAAATAATTTAAAAGAAACACACACACACAAACCAAATTCATTTTCGTTTTGTTGCGCGGCATCTTGCGAAAACAATCCAAATTTACCTCATTTCGTCTGTTGTTCGCGTTCCTTAAGTCAGTTAGAATTAAGAAAAACGTATGTATATATGTTATATACATAGTCGCGTGAAGGAATCAGCCTAGGCTAGATCAAGACCTAGGAAGACAATATCTGTCTCTATTTGTTTGGAGAGCCATGTAGAATTTTTTACCTATGACATCATCATTGCTTTGATGTTTGTTTTTATTGTTTATTCTTATTTTCAGTTGTGGTGACCGTGAATGATAAGCCAATTCGACTTCAACTTTGTGACACCGCTGGCCAGGTAAATATATTTTTATGTACAAAACTGTATGAAGAAAAAGCATTTTAAAAAAATTCTAATTGATTGTTTTCTTATGATTTGGTTGTCTTTACCATTAACGTTGATTTGGATGGTCTATAGTTATTATTTAGTTCATTCGGTACTATCTGGTATAACTTTCATAATTTCGGTAAATTGTCTGATACTTGCATGTTCAGAGAACATATAAAAACATATAATTACTGTTTAACTAGAATATGATATAGTATAAACCGTATCAAATAGAATACACTTGTCGCCAAGTTTTATTGTCCAGTAGCAATAAGAAATGTGACAGAATCCTTTAACTCAGCTAGTTTACCAGCTTCAATGATAAAGGTTTATTTAACGGTGTTATCATCAGTGACCTCGTGTCCTGGTATAAATATGATACCATGTATAATTTCTTTATAGTTACTTAACTGTTAAATATATAAAAGGTACATTGTACCTCTCTGAAATACCCTCATGAGATATGATATACCACGTGTTTAGAATTCCTAGCCAAAGAGTCTCAAACAATCATGTCTCCGTTGTTTTGTGGTCTGTGGGTTTTCTTTGTCCCCGTGCCTCCTCCATATAAATGTTTTAATATTACGAAATGTCATTTAATTAGTTTACGAGATTGTCAATGTTTTAATACAGATTCTTGTCAGCAATTTTAATTTTATGTTTCTGAAGTTTACCTCAGATAAGGCTATTGTTGAATTCATTGAATCAAATACCAACTAACAAGGGCTGTCAATTAGCTGCAATTCTGTATTCTTTGAGAATGATTGTAGATTTGATATGTTTACAATGAGGAACATTCTTGATTTGTCTGTACATTTCTTCAAATTGTGGTTTGCTTTCAGTGGGTCTCCTTGTGATTCCAGTGATAATTGACAAAATATTCGTTTAAAGTTTCTCCTTTGTTACATTAACATCTAATGATACAATCTTTCTGGTCAAATAATAGATTACCATGTTACTATTGTTGAACATTTGAACGTATCAATTAATATGCTTGGCGGGGTAGCTCGTTTTCTGATACAATACAAACTAATTAATAGGTACATTCAAGCAGGAGGTTTGAATTTTATTATGAATTTATCCATTTCGCTCCCAGCTTGTCAGATCAGAGATCAATTTATTTCAAGACATCTTAATTGAAAAAAAAATCTTAATAGAATAGAAATAAATCTGACCTCGACTAACTCGTACTTCTAATTTCTCAATGTCTAGTAATGACAACAATTTTCAACATCGACGAACATATACATATATGTTCTTTGATGCACTTTTTCATCATTTTGAATATGATGAATCATAATATGACATCAGTAATCAAAATTTTGTTTATTATATTCCTGTCCGTTTGGAAGTCGGATTTTCAGAAATGACAAATATGGGAATTCTCTTTCGTCCGTCGTCTTGTGCTACCATTCGTTTTCTCTCCTAAAATCTCCCGGCCATTTGATTTAAAGAATCTTTGTGTCAGTTTTACTGCAATATCTTATATTGTACCCCTTTTAGGGGCTCATTGAGCGAAGAATATCATCTCGTTCTCTTTTTCTCGTGGTCGTCAACAAATTTTAATACATTTACACACCTCAAAATAGTATGTTACCATGTATCAATACCCTGTGACAAAGCGACATGCGGGGATAGTTTATGTTTAAATAGCAAAGAAACTTAAATCTTTCTACCCGGATGAATACATAATTATAATATTTCTGAATGAAAATGTCACAAGTGTTAGTGGGGATGTTTTTGGCGAAGATATAAGGTTTTGCTCTAAATTACATCTTCTCGCTTCGTTAAAGATGGTTCTGATCAATGAATTTTACAAACTTTTAATGTACACTATTCTGAATCATTCCCCTCAATGAAAGAAAACATCTTTTTATGACCTTTTCAAAAGAGGAAAAATATATTTATATACTTGTACGTCAATCGGCAAAATAATATCATTAAATTCTATATCGAATGTAAATTAGAATAAGGATTTTTTAAATATAAGATTTATTTCATTTACATCGGATGATTATAACTATTCTGCACTTTAATAAGATTCAGTAACTTCTTTTTCACAGCTTAACAGGACATGGCATTAACTGAAGATTCCAAAACCACGGCATGAAATTAAGACATTAAGTCAAGCTAAATACTTTGCATACATATATCAATCATGCTTATTACATACATTCTTCAACGTAAAACTGTATTATAAGCCGATGAAAAAGACAAAAGAGTAATAGAAACATGTTACAAATGAACAAAACAATTAAAAGTAAAAAATTTGGCCTAGGTATTGCTTGTCCAAAAAAGATAATGTAAACGTGTAATTGAGATATGAATTTGGACCGAAGTATAATCAGTGGAAGGGATCAATTTCAGTATTTGTTTCAAAAATTGATCTATTTTTTATCAATGTTTAAAAATGCTTTCAAGGGCCGCCTGGCTTGAACAATAGCCTAAATGATTAGAAAGCACCTGTGGGTATGGATAATTATTATTTGCTTTTAAAGCATTTACATTTTTTTCTATTGTATAATATCTCCCAATGTCAAAAATATATTCAACTAAAGTGTGTTAAGGCGTATGACCTATTAATGCGATTAGAAAATAAGAACTATCTAAAACATACACATTTTAAAAATTAGATTTTGTATAAATGTAATATTGCACTGTAACAAGCCATAAAAGAAAATTTGGGTTCTGCAAATCATTGTAAAGTAATGAAATTTATATTTATCATGAATTTAATCCATTTGATCGTATTAAAAGTAATAGAAATAAACCAAGCTGCCTTTTTATTACAAATATAAAGCCCTTCTTCAAAGAGTTAAAACGTCTTAAATTTGTGGACCAATATTCTATGTCATGTTTGCAGCGTGAAATAAAGTAAATTGTTTGGCCAATGTATCAAAATTGATAAGAATGATATATATAAACCGGTGTCCTTTGGCAACAAACTTCATATTAAAGTATCTGTAATTATAAAAGCTGTTTTACACTTTTTCTTGTGTCGAATGCTTCTGTAAATATTAATGTTAAAAGTTGATAATACGGTATGTTTAATTATTTCAAGACTTATATTTTCGTAAAGTATAAGTTCTACAGATGTACCGAATACAAGTGTTAATCTAATGAACGAATGAATGAATGAATGAATGATTGATTGATTGATTGATTGATTGATTGATTGATTGATTGAATGAATGAATGAATGAAAAGCTAATTGGTTCAAGGTAACATAAAGGAGTACAATTATTGAATGAAAACTAAAATACATCTTATTTTCATATGGCTATCAAAGAAAAAATGAATATTTATCAAAATGATAACTTCAATAACACTTAAAGAAGAAATAAGCAATAACATCCCTAAAATCAACGAAATCAGTACAAAATATAACAAACAAGTATTTACTAAAACATCTGTTTTTCAACTAATTGGTTTAATGTTTAATAAACGAATTATTTTAGTTATACACGACAGACGCTCCTAATAAATACAGACGATAAAATAACATCAAGATTTACGTTTTAAATGTAGTTGATATAAAGGTAGAGTACAAAGTGTATACAGCTATGATTTATGGGATGGCCGCTTGTTACCTTATATAACTATAAAAATTTCAACATTATTTATACAGTTAGTAATATATAATCTTTATGAAGTACATAGTTTATTGCTACTGTCACGCAATTTTACAATACAAATATAGTTTGTTTGTTCTAAAACGGAACGTTTATTTTAAACATGACTTAAAGTTGCCTTATATGGCAACGACACATTGAAATTGATTACACTATTGGTTGAGTGTACATTTTGAAATTTAAGTTGAATCATAATTAATAGTAAATCATCTCCGCTAGTCAAGTCTTAATAGCCTCTTATTTGTTTGGATGTTTGGTTTTATGCTGATTTAACACATTTGTGTCTCGGCGGTCGGACCACCTAACTGCCTCTCCTGGATAGCTGGCCACTATCTACCAATTTCTTCATAAGTTACCAACTACTTATTCTACGTACACCATTAGAATCAGAGAAATATCATCTCGGCTCACAAGCGACCCCTTAATGATAAATTCTATGCTCTCCATATTTGGCTGAGCAGGAGGACAATAGTTTTAAAGTGCATCTCAAATGAGAAGAAGGGTTGAGGCTGCTCTATAAAAACTCCTTAACTCTGTATTCAGGTTAAAACGGTAAAAGTAGTGTACGTATAATTGACGATAGGGTTATTGGGCGAAAATCTTTTGAAGCAAAATTGGGACACCTTGTTAATTTACAGCATTTCTTTGACCGAATTTATTTAATACATCACCTTGGCCTAATAGGTACCCCCTCCCCCCCCTCACTCTCTCTCTCTTTCTGATTGACAGAGGATTTAATTGTAGGACCGCAGGTTTTCGCCAAGGAAACATTCAGTGTCTTCTGTGCTTTGGAGTGGACATCTTGTGAAAGCTGACAGTTTTAATCCCTTAGATAATGAGGATAACCGTTTGTTGCAAAGGTCATACCGGTATTCTCTGTATACACGCACTGATTATCTACAGTTTATATGCTTTACATATAGGTGCTTATAACACTTTAATTATGACAAGTTTTATATTGTTTCATCGTGCATTGCATTTAGCTATATTTTCCTTTTCATTTTATTCAGGATGATTTTGACACTTTACGGCCGCTGTGCTATCCAGAGACAAATGTGTTCATGCTGTGTTTTAGCGTGATGTGTCCGACCTCTTTCCACAACGTGATTGACAAATGGGCCCCCGAAATCAAAAGACATTGTCCCGATACTCCCATCATACTCGTGGGAACGCAATGTGACTTAAGAAATGATGTAAAAGTTTTAATAGAGCTTGCACACTATAATGAGAAACCAGTATCTGAGACTGAGGCAAAGAAACTGGCGGAGGAAATTGGAGCAATAGACTATGTCGAGTGCTCAGCACTGACCCAGAAAAACTTGAAAGAAGTGTTTGACTTAGCAATATTATCATCACTGGACATGTTAAAGAAACCAAAGTCAATAAAAAGAAACAAAAGTTTCAGAAAGTCTAAAAAAGATAAGAAAAGGAGTGAAAGACTTGCTCAACCTGTGCTTCCATTAAGACCTCTTTCGGATTGTAGTGTGAAAAGAGTTGGATGGAAACGATTTTGCTGTTTTTTATAACCATCTGTGTTGTGCGACATTGAAACGCCAGCTGAGCTTATGCTTCTAGATACGCGCCGAGCTTTGGGTGTGGATGGTTGTGTTGAACATTACACCGGGAATAAGCAATAACTTACAAAATTGTTCATAACTATGAGTCTTTATCTTGTATAAATGAGTCGCACCTTCTCTGATGTAATTTATTACAATGTCTTTCAAATGTTAATATGATCAAATGTGAGAGTGGAAATTAGTTAATTATTTGTTAATCGAGTGACAAAAAAAACGAATGTAATTGTGTGAAATGTGTTCTATGTGTAGAGAGTTTGGTTTATGGTGTGTATGTGTGAGGGGTTGCTAAAGAAAGCTTAGAAATCTGGGAGAATGTTGCCTTTTTTATATGTGATCCTATCCGTTATATGTATGAATCATTCTGTATTCAGTTCTTTGTCTACAGTTTTATCTGAACAATTTAGACTATTCCCTGTTTTGTTTAGTTTAATGCTTTTGTACTTTTATTAGATTTTTTTCCGTTTAACTTGGTGCTTTTTCGTTTTAGATACTGCAATTGCATATATTTTTAAATTTTATTTTGCATGCACCATTGACTGTCCTCTAAATCCTTTAGATGTTTAGATGCATAGTTTATTGCACAAAATTGAAATAAAATGTGTGTTTTTATTTTCGTAAGATTTCAATAATATAATGGTGGTAGAACGGACAAACACAACATTGTGTTTAATGGTGGCTGGGAATAATGTATATCAGCTAACACTTGTTGACATATCCTTGTATAGAAGGCTGAAGTGTTTCACTTATACACTAATCGACACTGTTGATTCTGTAAACTATAGTTTACGACAAGAATTTAACACCGTTTGTACACAAACACAACACTAACAACAACAAATAAGAAAATGTTTCCAATATAGATGACAAACAAGACTATGGTATATCTTGTGATCAGGGAAATATTGGCTAAAATAACACCTGTGATTATTAAAATGTATAAAGCTACTGATCTGCCGGTTATAATTTACAAAATAATTGTTTGAATTTTGAAAAAGAATAATTCAGAAATACCTGTATGAAAGAAATGTGTTTGTATAATTTCTTAAGTGCGGTTGACGCATGCACAAAACACATTGTCAAGCGATTAAACCGCTACTTAAAATTGCAGCATAATATTTTTTTCGAAACATTTTATTCAGTTTTGGTAGAATATACATGTATGTTAAATATCAGACATTCTTTTTTTTCAATAACCGACCATAAGGTCATGGAAACAACGTAAAGATGTTTCCTCAGAAACAGATTTATACCCTTCTTAATGACTGACTTTTGTACAAAATTTATTTAAAAAAACAACACTCAAACATGTATAAGGCGTTTATATGAGGCGATATAAAGCTCTTTGTTTATTTATAAAGTGTTTGTGAGATAAGATATTTTTATACAGTGTGTTTTATCACAGTCGCATGGTCTTTTCAAATTAACTGAGGAAAGTCCCTGTAGTTCATTACAATGAACTACCTTCTAATGAAATATTTATGCAATCATATTGAATTAATACGAGTGACTTGAATGTAAATTGTTTCACCCTGGACTTTTACGTAGATTATAGCGTTGGTTAGTTATAAACACGATATGTTATTAAAGATACTCTACCTTGATAAATCTAGTTTAAATCATTTGCATCACATTTTAGTCAGATTTGCGTTAATTCTACGTCAGAAAAGGTTGTTATTTATTTATACACGACCAATAATGCCTTTAAGGTTGAAACACATTTTTGTATTTTCGAAGTTACTGCAGATTACTTACACAAGGTGTATTTTAGCTTACCATACGAAAGGATAATGATTTTTTATGACATTTATTGTTCTTGTGAATATTTATTTCTTCATCTATTCAATTATATAGTAAATGACAAATTTTCGCCATAACACCTGGGTCACCATCCAATTGTATGTCTCAATAACAGTGACATGCTGATATGGAGATTTAATTTAAGATAATAAAAGTCTCTAGATTTTAAAATACAAGTTATAATTTATAAAAAATGTATTGGTTTGGAAATTGACTGTAATCTTGTGTACATGAGTGGCAGAAATTCCATATATACCCCGGTGGTTTGGATCATCATCTTCAGCTATATCGCTGATAACAGGCGGTTCTATATTACCCCCTGAACTCATTTCAATATCTTCAATTATTATTTGTTGTTGAATCAAATCAGAGGGATAAATTCCCTCTATATCTAACTGCGCAGAAACACTTGTACAGCTGTAAACTTTTGCCGCTTGAATGGTTAAATTGGTTATCTGAATGTTACCCGATAACCACCATGAGCAGGTATTTTACAAACCGGTACATATCAGTTCCTGGCCATGTCATTTATGGAATATGCATGTGGTAATAGTTGTTAAAGATGTCTTGGCACCTTGTGAGGAAAAAGGGTTTAAATGATCAATGAAATTCACTTTCTATCTGTGTGTATTTCACAAGAAATCAAGCTAAAACAGTCACCATACGGCTGGGAAAAAAACATTTTGAAGATTTGGTTTAACGAGATATATATTTTACCAGATATAGTTGTTTATGATTCTGACAGATACAGTTGTCTTATTGTTAATTTATTTTGCTCTTTCTATTTAATGTCAGTAATGGGGTTGTCAAAAAATCTTATCAAATTAAATTAATAATTTATTTTTGAAATGTTTTGTTATTAAAGAAAGGTTCATATAAGAATAAAAAAGAAAGTGGAGAGGGAGTAGTGTGAGAGAGTAAGTTGAGTTGTTGATCTAGAAAAGTCTTTGAATATTCATTTTAACCGTCTAAAATTAGACGTAAGATGTGCGAAAATAGCGCGCATTTTTCAAATTATGAAGATTCTAATTTGTTAAAGCATTATGATTTTAACTTTTTTCATTTTATTCAGACAAAAATGTCCAAAACAGAATAAAGTGATTAAATTACGTTAAGCGTATGTTGCTTGTTTCTTTTTAGTTCCCAGAGGCGAGCTTTTGTGATGGTAAGCTGTTTGTGTTGTTACTCACCATTTCTCATTCTCAACCGCATGATAGATTTTGACAAGACTTCACAGAAATGATTCTTAGATATTATACAAAGGTTCCAGTCTGAAGCACACGTAGGTCACAAAGTATTCGGGTAATCCGAACATAAAATCTCGAATTCGGTGGTCCCCTGAGCTCATTTATAGTGGCAATTACACAAACTTTCAGTCTCAGACGGCCTATGTTTGATAGAGTTAATGACATATAGACGGAACGTTTTTGTAATTAGGTGTCATTTGAACGATAAGGTGATTTATTAAAGAAAAAGTATGATTTAGATATTTTGAATTCGAAAATGAATTTTCATAATTGCAGTATCGAACCACACCTAATCTGTCGTCTTCACACTCCGGTGCTATGGAATCACGTGAAACTGTCCGTCAGTTCTTTGAGTGCCAGATACTTAACCCTTCTTTGCTCTGTGTTTAAATATCTTCATAATATAAATTTCTCAACCGTTCGACTGTCCAATTATCAAATAGAAATTTCTTTAACAAAAACTCCGAACGTATGACTCAAAACCTTATTGATATGTTTTAATTATCATAGCAGACGACAAAAAGATTTAAAGGAAAAGGTTAGCTTAACATTTTTGCGTTATGCAATCGACCAAGTTAAATCGCGTTTACACTTAACAACTCAATTTCATTCTCAAGATACATGATTATTATCGAGGGACCAACGCATATTTCTATAATTATATCATAAATTCAAGCATGCCTGAAAAATGAACCGAATAATCATTTGGTCCCTTGTGTTTAGAAATAAAACTAGAAATGTGTCCATAGGACACGGGTGCCCCCACCGCGCCACTGTTCTGTCAATCTTATGACTCTAGGTCAAATATTTTTTGAAAACTAAAAATCTTTTACTAAGTAAAGGGCAAGAACTTTACAAATACTGAATAAATCCACAAGCAAACGCCAAGGTGCATAAGTACACATGCTGACCAACATTCTTGTTTCAGGCCTACGAGTGAAAAACGTTTTGAGCTATGCATGAACAAGTTGAAAATTGCAATTTTATACTACTGTAAGTCAAGTGCAATAACTCTAACAAAACTGAAAAAAATCCACTTGCAAAGTCCCAGGTGCATAGCTTCACAAGAGAGTTTTGCCCAAGTGTAAACAGGTACCTACACTTGAATCTAGCAAGCTCAAACGACGAGCATTTGTTTAGCACCATAACAGGACCGAGAACATTGCGCTCAAAGAAGACCACGGGTCGCTTCTCAAGCGTGTGGCTTCTACACATTCACAGAGACAAGACACTATAAAACATAAAATTATGTAATACGTTAGACGTACATTTAAAAAAAAAACGAGGGGTCTGCCTATCTTGGCAAACAAACATGGACATTGGGCGCCTGAAAAATACAGTTTATCATCGTTTTTTGTGTTAGATTATTTGCTATCTACTTCTTTTTTTCAGTGCACCTTAAACTGTGTGGTTTTAAGATCTTATTTAAACACAAATGAGTAAGCTACAATACCTGACTGAATACATGAATGAGTCGAAGAATAAATATTAATATATCCAAAAAAAAACCCTTCATGAATAAACTTTATACCTGGTAAAGTCAGACATTATCGATTGATGTAGTTCAAACAATAAAATAAAGTTTTCTTATGAATGAGGTCAGCGTCAATTCAACCAAAATGTCAATACAAGTCCTCCTGTAGATTACTAATTGAAAATATGAATGAGCTCTTTGAACAAATATCACTCCGGAGACCTTGTGAACGTGGGATAGTAAACTTAAAACCAATTATATATATTTAAGAATGAAAGTTTTAAATAAATGTGTGATTTATAAAAGGTTTGAATACATAACGGGAAAAGCTTGTCGAGATAAGATTGTAAAGGATATTTTGATGACGGGAGTGGCGGAAGGAGACTACGATATCGCAACAAGAGTCGTCAATGTCACTTGGAGAGATAGTGTGGTCGTGCCATTTGGAACACCTCGCCGATTATTTGGGTTGTGGTGGGAAGTAATCTATGCTTAATGAAGGTCCACCCGTCCTTTCCGACATTAAATGTAGCTTTCGGTGTCGAGTACGGACCCTAAAAGGATGATTTTGCACAATTTAAAGTGGTGATGATTTACCTTCATGCAATTTCCCCGGAGTATTAGCCAAAGATAAGAATTTTGAGCCAAAAGTTGCCAATGAGAACCTGAATGTACAGTAACCTGAGACAACATTAACAGGAGGTAGCTCTGAAAAGGGCTGTTATGCCAGTCTTAAAAGCCGCCACTCTCTGTTAGGGTCTTACGCACCCTAGCACACTTTCCTCGTCGTCCCTGCCTACTTCGTAGAACCACTCCCCTTGGCTTAAGTCAGGACTTCAGCAACTAACTTCATGTGTAGAAAAAATGCCGTTTTACACGTTGTATAGGATCTTCGATCATCTGCTGATACCCGTGCTTTCTCAACGACGTGCACGAACCGAGGGGGGGGGGGGAGAGCTGCCAATTCTTCTTAATCATCTCGGAGCTAAAACGGTGAAAGTAGTTTTACAACGTAACCTTAAAGAAGAGAAATATTACATTTATGTACGTGTCTTGATATATGGAGTCACGGCTTTAATTGAAAAGAGTGGAAATAATCATTTTGAAAAATTCAAAGTTTGTTTTGTAAAGAAGTTATTCTTTATTACAAAAACCTATTTGATTTTATTTTAGATAGTCTGTCAAAGTCTTTATCTCTATCAGATTAAAAAGAATATGCAAACATTTTACACTGTCAAATTTTAATTTCAAAAAAGCTTTGCCTCTTTGTATTAGGTACTTTAATTAAAAATGTTGGAAAATGATAATCAAAGCACTAAAAGTTCTATTAATAACCTTAAATGTTTTAAAGAAAAATACAAAGCATATCTTGATGTTCATATGAATGAATGAGTGTGTGAATGAATGAATAAATATATGAACGAACGAATGAACGAACGAACGAATGATGCAATATACGTATATGTTTAAACAAATTGTTGAGTGTCTGTCGAAAGTAAATGAGTTGTATTATTCTAAAAATTACATATTATACATTCATTTTTCTACCTATGCATGTCCTGTTGTTGTTGTTGTTGTTGTTTTCTATTTCAGAAGGCCACATTGGAAATAAGATATATATGATTGTTATTGTATGTTCTTAATGTGTAACCTTCTTTAAATAAAGATATTATTATTATTATTATTATAAAGGCAACTCGAGAATTTTTATTCAAATTCCATAATAAAATAAACACTTATACTCTAAGCTTACAACTTGAAGGATGACTTCTGTGGTTCTACTCAACAAGCATCCTATTTACGGTACACCTGGAGCAGACGTTACATTAGTCTACGAAAAAATAACATTTTAGTAAGGTACTAGAACTATTTTAACTGCGCAACAATAAATCGGATTTGAGATTTGGTTATGCTCTCTCAAAATCTTCTGGAGACGTTCTTGAATGTGCACTTTGATGCGCATTCTCGGATTTTGTGACGAAAATGCGACATAGCGTCAATCAGCCACCACAATTAATATGTCGCATATATCATTACATGTTCGAGTGTTTTTTTAACAGCGGAAGCTTTCCGTTCTTTGCTTAATTAGATCTACAATATGAATAGTTTTCAACTTGATTCAATTATCTAAATGATACCTTGTCTCTCGTCCAAATAATAATATTACAGGTCAAATATCATCATAAATAAACATAAAGATCTAGGTCAAATATAAACATTAGACGCGTTTGGAATTTACATAAGGTGATAAAAGTATCACTTTTAGCACTCTAAATAAAGACCTCCGCCATTTATTATATTATGCTAGTTATTTGTTTATCTGGTGATATATTTTCATCAGTGGTGTAGCTAGGAGTGAAAATATAACACTTAATCGGTGTTCAGAATGGATCATAATATGTTCTTATATGAAATACTTCAGAACCATTTATCCTTCGAATTCCGCGAAAATTTGAATGTGATGGTGCTGGCTTAATTAAGGTAATCTATTAATTATCTTGTCATGTCAGAAATAATGATGAAATGGCATACGCAACAAAAACCTGTAAGACCGGTTTGCTGTAAAAGAAAATAACAACAAAATGCAAACAGTTTTGACGGACATTTTTATAAATATAAAATATAGATTAAAATATCAAAATGAGCTCGATATATATTTGCTTGCTTATTGTATTTACCCTATACACCTACGCTCATTTGACACAGCCAACTCTTAATAATTAAGCTTGGCCTTACATCAAGAAGGCTTGACAGAAATATGTAAGTGCGGTAATCATCAAGATATAAAGTGTATTTTACAGCGTCCTATGTCCGTCATATGACAGAAGCGAACACCTGGACTACATGTATCACCAAACATCGGGCTCTTTTATGTTCCTAGGGTAATAAATATGCAAGCGAGAATAATTATAATGATATATAGATAAAAGGCGGACAGACAGACAATTTTATTGATACATATTTACAATTTATTTTTGTTATACACTTAACATATACATAAAGCATGCATTTGTCATGTGATTTAACATGCAAACAGTGTACATAATTTTCATTTATAACATACTTTGTGGAGTTTACACATTCAGTTCCATATACAAACTTACAGTGACCTATGATTTACATAAATAATCAAAGCAAAAACTTTCATGTGAATAAATTTCACAAGATTTCTATAACTGTAGTTTCATCATCACTATTTAAAAGTTTTGTAAACTTGATATTACAACATTTATGAAAAATGATTAATTGAACTATTTTCTAATATTTTCAAACAACATGTATAAAAATAGCAAAGTGGTATTCATCTTCAATGGAAAGATAATGCGTTTTTGAACTAAGACAGTGCATCTAAAAACTGTTCAAATTCAAATACTACAGTTACTTATACCCCACTCTTTTATAATCGTTAGTACCAACTTAGTAAAAAGTATCGCTTAAAATATGGATGGAATTTATCTAAGTCAACACAGACCATAACAGTCTTAACAATCAAGACTGTATTTATTTACGTGACGAAAATATGTGTATAAAAACGATTTATCACCCCTTACATTTTAATGAGAGCCCTCGACACTTCCGTTGCAGAGCACACGACCAGATCAAAGCTAAAAAAGGAATTGATTTCTCTACCGTAAAGTTAATGTTGTCCCATTTAATTGTAAATGTAACATTGCCCAGACCTAATCTTTGGCACAACGCAAATAAGTTAAGAGATCTTTGGTTTTACGGTGCTTGGGTTTTACGTCGCACCAATACATTATTGGTCATACAGCGACTCTCCAGCTCTACTGATGGAGGAAGACCTCAGGTGCCACTTGTGTGCATTATTTCAGACACAAACGGGCCCCTGAGCAGATCGAACCACCGACGTTCCGTATGCTAGCTTTCTAGGATAGCTTTTTCACATGGAAGAATCAGAAGACGCTGACGCGGATCGAACCTACAGCGATGAAAGGCAAGGAGTTCGAAGTCAACGACCTTAACCACTCTTCCTTGGTAAAAAAACAAAACACTTTTTTTTCGAATGTGATCGAGCCGTCAACAAGGTGCTGGCGCCATCGGCAATGTGAAATAGCCCTCGAAAATGTGATGGAGCTCATACCAATTAGTGTTATGTTTTCACCATTATTTCATTTGTTTTTCTTGCCAGCCATGATGATGCCTTTATTTCTGTTATTTTACTTATTGTGAATAATAATGAGAACATTAAATAGGAATTGTGCAACTGATCGCGTTGCTCGTTCCGGCCAAATATTGCACACATGCACAATAAATCTTTCGCTCGCTACATTAAATCAAGGGAAGTAATCTAATTCACAAGACAGTAAATTCACTAAATTGTCAATAGGTTGCAATGTGACAGAAACATTGTGTATACGTTTCTATAATTTTGAGGCTGGAGTGCATCTGAATTTTGAAAACTTGTGAATGTGTGATATAGTTTATATCAAATTAATGCACCTTTGATCTAATTATTAGGACTTGACTTTCTTTAATTCATGGTAACACATATTCTGAATAAAAGTGTGCATCTATAACATTAGTTTAGTTTATGAGTGATAATATTTAGAAAAAATGAAGTAATACATTTTTAAAACAGTTATCGTTTTGTTTCTTTTTAAAATTCTTATATACTATGGATTAGTAAACTAACTTAGTTTGCTATATTTATACTGTCCACAACAATGTAAATCTTTAAAGTGGCATTATGTTGGGTTTTTTTTGTTGTTGTTGTTTTCAATTTGAGGTGAATTAGTTATATATTGTCAAAGAATGGCTATTTTAATGGCGTTTGACCACTAAATCAATATGATGACAGGATAAAATATAAAAATACTGTCCCACTCTTTATCGACTGAACATTTATGATACATTGTGAAGGACATTTATAGAAATGTCCATATGTCACGTTGGTTACTGATTATTTATTAAAAGTAGTTTATAAAATTAAAAACAAATATAGAAAAATGTAACTGTACTCTGGATGGACATAATGTCTCTTTAAGTCACAGGACGAGAAGAACCTACTTTCACCTAATTACTGTGACATTTATATGGTTGCTTTTTATGTATTTTTTATGTATTATTATATGATATATTTATTTTAATAAAACAAAAATGTATCGTTTATGTATTATTTGATTATGTCCCGCACTGATGCATTACATTTATACATCTGGCGCACGTTGCAAAATATCGTTATCGCCTTTTCGTCTTGTCGCTAACGAAACACGCCAAACGGCGCGTTGTCGCACTGTCGTCTTGCCGTCCTGTCAATAGCGAAGCTCGCCAAACAGCAATGTGCTAAACGGCGCGTTGTCGGACTTTCGTCTTGTCCTGTAGCTAAAGGCGCGTTGTCGTGCGGCGCGTTGTCGCAATGTCTCCCAGTCGCTTGGCTTATAAGCCAATCATTCGATTTGAGCCGAGCGACAATGTGACATCGTGACAATGTGACATTTGGCGTGCATCGTTAGCTACAGGACGACAAGACGAAAGTCAAACAATGCGCCGTTTAGCGCATTGTCGTGCTGTCGCTAGCGACAACACGACGCACAAAAGCGTTCCAAATCAGCCACCATATTATAGAGCATTGTTTCTAGTTATCAACGTATGCAGTTTTCTAACCATTTCATGGTTAGAGGACACAAATTTTAACTTTTCTGAATCATTTAACTCATTGAAATTGCAGTTCATTTTACGAGCTTTATCAAACATAATTTGTCTCCCCCTAACATACACTGGGCAATTTAGCATAACATGCAGCTCTGAAACAGTACAATCATCACATAACTGACATATTCTTTGGATTTTTGGAATATTTTCATATCGACCAATCTGTAACCTTACTGGTGCCACACAGGACCTAAACTTAGAATAGGCAGATCTATAAGGAAATGGTAAATTAATTCAACACCATAGGTATCTTTGAAAGTTCTATATGTCCTTAGCTTATTTCGGCCATTTCAATTCACACAATTGACTCTTTCAAATCATTATACAATGAGCTTTGTGGCATTCCAATAAAACATCAGTAAGTTCTAACAATTTCTTGCGGAAAACTACAGTTGAGTGAACTTGTTAAGTCCTAGCGAATTCATCTTATCTCTGACAATAAAAGACAAAATGTTACATCTATTATTTCCTGTATCCTAAGTCAATACAAATGTAAATTTATTCACTCTATTATGACTATAAGCTAAACAACGACTTTATGAAAACAAAAAGATTTCAAATGACCACTAATGATGGGATTCCAACCCATTTTACCTTTCACCGCAACATTTGGAGTGCACAGTTTACCCATGCCAAGGAAAACCTTATTGCTCTATAATGCACCGGATTTATGCATGAAAAATGTTTATTCAACTGTATGTTGATATAAATCTTATGACATGTATTGTTTGAAGATAAAAAAAGCAAAGCAAGCAAACAAACAACAAAAGTATACAAACAAATAATGTGATATCGTAAGTCATGAAATCAAAGTGACTTGTGTTAGAGGGCAAGAATGTAAAACAAAATAATGCACTTATCTTCAACATCCATCTTGACCGTTAAAATATGCCTTTATTAAGCGCCAGATTGTGGTAGATTTTAATCCGTTGTTTTTATTGAAGTGTCACTATAAGAACGTAAGTACTATCACATACTGTGAGATACTGCTGGGTCTGTCATAACATTCTAAACAAGATGTCAGTACAACGAAAACTGACAAACACATGTAATCAATTATGAAGTTCCTGGAACGACTTTAAGTAATAAAAGCAGTTGTTAATGAAGAGTTTCTGGAAGGACTTTAAGTAAAGGCAGTTGTTAACATCAATCATTCGTACAGCGATTTAAATTTACAGAAATAATCGATATTTTAAGAGATTATGAATGGTGTCAAATATGATAGAGAAACCCAAATCTGACGTTGATAATGATTATTAAGTTGGTCTGTTTCTGTTTGGTCCTTTGGGCACAAATCTACCCCTTCCAATTATGGTGTAAGTAAGATTTAGCATCATTCTGAGCAATGTATCTAATCTAAATGTTAACCAAGAAATATGTAAGTCCAAAAAGGACCATAACTGAGCAAAAAATTAGTTCGTGCCTTTTTATAATGCATTGATAATTCACAAGTACACCACGTTTGATAATTTCTGAGAAATGGACAGGACACAAACACCAACTTCACTTTATACTATATTCCCCTACAGTAACTCTGACCACCTGTATCTTGCACGATAGATGCCTGCTACATTTAAGCCGCGTCACGACAAAACCAACATAATGCGTTTGCGACCAGCATGGATCCAGACCAGCCTGCGCATCTGTCGCTATCAGTTTCTCTACTTGTAATAGGGTTGGTAAGCGAACAGCATGGATCCTGATCAGACTGCGCGGATGCGCAGGCTGGTCTGGATCCATGATGGTCGCAAACCCATTATGTTGGTTTTGTCATGGCAAGGCTCATTTATTGTTTGGTATGCACGGGTTATAGCAAGTGTAACACGTCTGATGAAATTCGTCTAGTTTTCTTGTGATAACTGTTGCAGAGGTAGCGTCTGAATATCATATACACAACATGGCATACATTGTTTGCACATTGCTAAATCTACTTTAAATTGTAAAGGAACAGTCTGTAATTGCATAATGCGACTGATATTAAATTTAGCCATATTATAATTACATACATGTACATGTATTAGAAAATCACTTTATAGAGTATAATGTCAAAAGCAGAATGTCAAGTGGTAAACAAACAACATGTTATGTGTCAAATACAAACGTCGTTATAATCAGTGGTATGTGTGAGTCGATGTTATACATGTATATTAATTTGTTTGGGTTTTATTTTTGAAAATGTTATGGCATACATGTTTATACTTAAAGTTATTAAACTGGAAATATTTTTTAAATGCTGCCAATTTCATGAGAAAACATTTGTCTTATGACAAATACAACTGACACGTAACATGACCGGCTCAATAAATGATCAAGGTCAATGTCATAGAAATACATGTGCTCTACTATAGTACCACTTTTTCCGGATATTTCAGGTTGAATTCTTTATATGTGCATTTGTATACAATAGAATTTGTTGTAATGTTTACTGTGATGACGAAATAAAACAACACTATTTCCATGTCAGTTAAAGTTAAAAGTGATAAGTTATAAAGCTAAACTCATTCCATAGGTATCCTACCTTTACAGTAAAGTATGACTTGTCAATATGTAGCATAATCTACCAAGCCGATGTTTGTATATACTGACAATCGTATTTTAATAAACAAAGGCCTCAGATCGTGATTTGAATTACCTGAAACAGCCCAGTCTCCGACAATAATCAAACCCATGGCTGTAAGGTTCAAACTCAGCCACCTTAAGATATACGACTTCAAATGGCTACAGATACATTGTAAGGCAGACTCTATGTTTGCTGTTTAGGACAGTGAAAAACATTAAGGATTTTGTATTCACCAACGAGCCCTTTCCCAAAAGCTAAATGTGGTCCTTTCCCAGAAGCCAGATGTGGTCCCTTGTCAGAAGCTAAATGTGGCCCTTTGCTAGAAGCTTAATGTGGTCTTTTGTAAGAAGCTTAATGTGGTCCTTTGTCAGAAGCTAAATGTGGTCCTTTGCTAGAAGCTTAATGTGGTCCTTTGTCAGAAGCTACATGTGGTCCTTTGTCAGAAGCTAAATGTGGTCCTTTGCTAGATGCTTAATGTGGTCCTTTGTCAGAAGCTTAATGTGGTCCTTTGTCAGAAGCTTAATGTGGTCCTTTGTCAGAAGCTAAATGTGGCCCTTCGTCAGAATCTAAATGAGAAGCTTAATGTGGTCCTTTGCCAGAAGCTAAATGTGGCCGTTTGCCAGAAGCTAAATGAGAAGCTTAATGTGGTCCTTTTCCAGAAGCTAAATGTGGCTGTTAGCCAGAAGCTAAATGTGGCCGTTTGCCAGAAGGTAAATGTGGTCCACTAACAGAATTATATACAGTAGTTCGTTAACAGTTGAATTCTTAAATTTTACACACTTGACCAGTTTCCACCTCTGGAACAGTGAGGATATCAAGACATCCAGCAAACAAAGAGCCTGACTTATAATATGTCTGCAGCCATTTAAAGTCTGAAGGTGGGTAAGTTCGAACCTTACAGCCATGGGTTTGATTATTGTCGGAGACTTTGGGTTATTTCATGTAAGCATCTAGTTTACGAAGGTTGGTTGTTCAACTGTAATCTTCGCTCGTGCCTGAAATAATGCAGGGTGGGGAACCTGAGAATTTTCTTCGCCATTAAAGCTGAAAAATTGCTACAGATCTGAACTTTGTCATGTATATTTAACCGGCGATGAATCGCCTTCTTACACTCTGCTCATGCCAAAGCTAATCAGTTAAATAATATTTCAGAAACTAAGTTTAAAGCAATAAATATTTTGAAAACAACCTTTGGCGCTTCATAAAATATTAATATATAAATTACAATTGTTTTGGACATTTTGACTTGCGAGAACAAAGTTAATCCGCAACAGGGACATCTACTGATCAGTGTAAGCAGTTAAGTGGGTATAATATATGGTCATAAGTCATTGCTAACTTTTTTGTATGTTATGTTTGTATGAAATTTAATGATTTTATCTTCATCACACAATACAATGTGTGATGAATTCGGACCTATATAATTTCAGCATCCGTGGGCCAGGTACTCAGCCATGGACAATCCTCAGCTGTTTGAGTTATACTGATATTATACTATCTATTTACTAAACACACATACATGTATATTGTTGTTATGCATGATTAAACAGTTATTGTAAATTATATTTTAAATGAGCTAGGCTAATTCGAAAACCGTCTATCATCAATGTTTGGATTATTTTGAATCTCTTCATTTTTAAAACGGTTATTACCATTAGTACCAGCGTTGTTCACACGTACATGGTGATACATCCATGGTGATACATCCATGGTGATACATCGTGTGAGGTGTCTTTCAATATGTTGTCTTGTTTAATATCTTTAAACCCAATTAAAATAATACAAGAACAGTTTATCTTAGATAGAGACCTACATCTTATGAGAAAACTAACTCAATTATGATGGAAATATTCCAAATCTGATAGATTAAAGTACACTTGGAGGCGATCTTCTCTTTTCACCTGGTCTCGGCCATTAGGATGGTCCTGCGGCACTTTTGATCTTTAAAACGTGGTAGTATTTTTACCTTACTACCAGCTGATAAGAAGAAAATAAAGCCATTACAATTCTTTTGTTATATAACAAAAAGTTTTAATTAGATTTGTCGCAATGGTTTGGTTTAACCGATGAATCAAAAGTTTAACCGGATTCTTTTTTTCTAAATGCTTTTGTTCGAAAGATTAGTTTTGTATCGAAATATATCACCAAGGCACCAAACGTACCAAAATAAAAGAGGCCGGTGTATTTATTCTAAATAAAAAAATAACCTTCGAAATTACTTGATCTTCATTCCTTTTTCATTAAACACTCTTAATATGTAATAGAAAGATAAAAGATAAATGATTGGTACGATTGACGTCTTTCTCATTTGTATCATAGGCAAAATAAAAACACGTTCTCTTTTCTCACAGTATAAAACCCCAGAAAAAAAAGTAACCAACGAACGAGCATCTGAATATGATATTTCTATCGCTATCCCTTTTTCTGCCGTCATAATAAGTAAACCCCAGAAAAAAGAGCCAATCAATGTGTATGCTCTGGTGTGCGGGTAACTTATTCCTTAAATATTTTCCTTAAAATATCAACTTTAAAGTTAAGGTAGCATAGGAGGTATTTTAAAAGTTAAGGAGAAATTCGACTTACGGATTTCTATGAATAAGACTTAAGTTTTCCTTGTAGATAAAAGCAAAACTGTATGATTTTAAGGAACATTTTGAGTTAAGGGGAATTTTTTATTCACTTAAGATTCTTTATGAATACGGCCCCTGCACTCAAGTTCACGCACTGTTCATGCATATATTTACGATTCAACTCTGAAACATTTTCAACAGAAAGGTCCCCAAACTATGATACAAGATTTCGTTTTTGATAACCTTTGTAGTTTTGTTGCTATTTAAAATGTTGAAACTGATGTATTGAAAGCAGTGGTAGTATTAGTAGTGTAAGTAGAGCTAGAGTTCGCTCTTGATATATAGGAGCAGTGATAGTAGATTTAGCAGAAGTAGAGATGGTAATGTTAATTTTTGATACTTTCAGATTACTAATACCACCACAACCACCACAAGCATTACCACTACTATGACTACCACAACTTCCACAGCCAGTGTCATTTTCTGATGATGATCAATATACCGTAAAATGTGACTGGAGGGCAAATATTAATAATGACTTTAGTCACTCGCTAGGTGTGAGTTAAATACTGTTATTTCCTACTAGCCGTAAGAATACATACCTTTTCCGAAAAGTGATACAAATACAAAGCATACCGCTTACGAAGGCTGAACGTGAACTGTATACATTTTCTACCAACGTAAGGGCGTAATATTAGTTTCTGGCAGTGGTGTAATAAGTCTACAAGCCTTGCAGTGTTCTCAGTTATAGCAATAATAATAGCACAAATAAGAACAACTGAATATTTAAGTTTAGAATGAACAAAAAAGAAATCACTTGTAAGTATGCTTTTATCCTCAGCGCTATTAGTCACTTTGTAATCATTTGAGCGAAAAATTACCACAAGGGGAACTTTCGCTAAATGGTAATCGCATCATGTGTATTATGGAAGTGAATCATGGGCAGTACAAATGGTTAGATCACAGGACAATACCGGTCTCCTTCACGCGTGAAAACTGACCGCTTAACCAGCATGAAATATTTATCTTCCTTTATATATGTATATCAATATTTCACGTAATTACAAGATGTTTTCATATAGTTTCAGTTTTCACAAAGAGTTTTATTTTGCTAATTTGATACAACGGAGATTAAAGAAACCCCTGAAATGTAAAATCTGCAGTGGCTGTTGTGTGATTGACTAAACTAGCGTAGTGTTTGTTTATAGTTAGAATCAGTGTAATTTATAATCTTGTTAAATATATCTTCTTCGCTCAAATTGTCGTAACTTTTCAAACCCCAGTTCAAATATTTGTAAACCGGAAAACTTAGCTTATCTAAACACGTTCATTTTCCTTCAATATCTCAATCATATTGTTATTGAGAATAAAATAATGTGAGATTAATTACATTATATTAACCCATTAGAAAATACTTATATAATATCAATGAAAAAGAAATAATACACCTTATTCATTTAACTGAGAAACTATCTAGAGTTAACTTTGAACTGAATGTTTCAGACATACTTGCAAGTTATTTCTGCTCATCTAAAACAGGGTCTTTCAATTTCAAAGACCCGCCGTATATAGATATTCGGAAATCCTAGCCCGAGGGTGATCGGTTCCGTCATGCAGGAACGAGCCACAATGATTACTCAATCACTTACTTGGTAAAATAATATTGCAAAAGACATGGTTATTCCCAGAACATGCACTCTTGTCAATGAATTCAATGCACGTTTACCAATAAAGGCCGAAAAGGCCAGTGTAAAAGTCCATTTTAAGCACCAGTAACCATGATCCCAGTGTTGGACTGACAATAAAGGCTGTAGTAGGAAAGTGTAAACACCTGTGACTTATTCCAGTGATCCTTAACAGTTAACACCATCAAGAGTTAGAGTATCACCAAAAGTATCTACCTATTCAATATCGCTCACCTGATTATTGAGGCTCTCAATCAATATTGTTAGCAATGAATGAAAGGCAGACATTATGCATAAACTTAAACTGATATCATAAAATTCATATCTGCATCTGAAATAGTGCAAATGTTATACCTTTTTATGGGCTCACAGTGACCATTTTTTGACCTAAGATGACCAATATTCAAACTTGAACTGGAAATCATTCAAACAACCTTTCTGACCAATGTCAATGGTATTTGGTCTAAAATGTAACCTCTGGATTGATAACAAAGTTTTTCCACTTTTGGTCTGTGTGAACAAGATTTTGACCATTGATGAACCATGTTCAAAGCTGAGCTAGAAATCATCAAAACAAACTTTCTGACAATTTTTTTAGGATATTTAGGAGGAAAATATTACCTCTAGAATGTAATCAACATTTTTCCATAATTTAAGTTGTGTGACCTAGTTTTTGACCCCAGATTACCCACATTACCTAGAAACCATATACACAACCTTTCTGACTAATTTCCTGGATATTTCTAACTTTTTACTATATGTACATCATGAAAATTAATGCCCCGCGAGGCGGGGTCAATTTTGACCCCAGGGCTATAACTTAAATTTTTTGTAGAGTTTCATTAGATGATGCTACACACAAAATATCTAAGCTGTAGGCCTTGCACTTTCAGAGGAGAAGATATTTTAAGTTTTTACAATCTGTATAAAATGAAAATCGATGACCCCCAGAGCGGGGCTAATTTTGACCTCAGGGCTATAATGTGAACAATTTTTGTAGAGTTTCATTAGATGATGTTACAGACAAAATATCTAAGCTCTAGGCTTGCACTTTCAGAGAAATGTTTTTTAAGTTTTACTTTATACATAAAATAAAATCAATGACCCGCTGAGGCGGGGCCAATTTTGACCCCAGGGCTTTTATTTGAACAATTTGTGTAGAGTTTCAGGAGATGATGCTACACACATAATATCTAAGCTCTAGGCCATGCACTCTCAGAGAAGAAGGTTTTTAAAGATTTCATTTTAAAAATGTATTCTTGACCAGAACCATTTGAACAATTAAAGTAGAGCTTCATATTAGGAACATCCCAAAAAAATTCATCAAGTTTGGCCCAGTGGTTTCTGAGAAGTTGTTTGCATAAAGAGTCGATAACGGACGTGATGGACACCAGACAAATTGTGATTTCAGAACTTTGTGCTCAGGTGAGCTAAAAAGCAAGACAAAATCATGCTTCTTTGACATTGTTCTTCTCTCACTGGTATCGATCCACTGTGTGAAATTTGAATCAATTTCCTTCAAACTTTTCGACAAGCGATTAATATTTATAATGAAGGGAGATAATTCAACAAGAACTGTCCTCATAGCACTCTTTGAGGACACGTCGTGTTGAATTATCTCCCTTTATCATACTTACATTGATCGCCCCTGACCAGCATATTGTGCAGTTTGCATCAAAATCCTTCAATAATTTCCATGCTATGCTTTGGACAATAGTGATAGACAACCAAAAAGGAATTAAGGTACTGTTCTAAAACTACATGTACAATGCCAAAAGTGTGTATATTTGGCTTGTTGCACCACCTTGTGGTCCACCATCCTCTACAAGTTACATAAATCTTGCCAGAGGGCAAAGTTGGCCAAGCCCAGAGCAATTCAATTTATAAAGAATTATATAGAATAACACATTTAAATATGCATGTGACAAATTATTTGGACGACAAAAATGCCAAGAGCTAAGATATTTGGCATGTAGCATTATCATGAATAATCGGCAAGGTGTTTTGGATTGTGATTCTACAATTCTAATTGTTAGGTGTTAAGGGTAATACTGGTGCCTCATAATAATTAACAACATCCACCAAAAGGCCCTCTATAAATCAAAAGAAAGTTTAATAAAGCAAGTCTATATAATACTAGAACTCCGCGAGTCGGATGTGTCGCCTTGTGAACAATATAGTTTAGGAGAAATGGCCAGGACAAAAATGAAATTTGAAAATCAACAAAGGGCAATAACTCAAAAAATAAGAAATGCAGAGCAGCAGTTTCTGTGCACTGCGCTTCTTATCAATAAGATCTATCATCCTATTAAAGTTTCAAGTCTAAAGCTTTTATAATTTATGAGAAAAGGCCTGGACAAAAATAAAGTATGAAAATTAACAAAGGGCTATACTCAAAAAATAAGAAATGCAGAGTACCAGTTCTTAAGCACTGCACTTCTCCTTAATGAGATCTATCATCCTATGAAGTTTCAAGTCCATAGATTTTATATTTTAGGAGAAATGGCCCGGACAAAAATAAAGTATGAAAATTAACAAAGGGCAATAACTCAAAAAATAAGAAGTGCAGAGTACCGGTTCTTGTACACTGCACTTCGAGTCATTATAAGAAGCATGCATACCAAGTTTGAAGTCAATCCGACTTATAATGACTGACTTATGCTCCGGACAAGCTTAAAGGGACGCCGACAACGCCGACAAAAGTAACCCCTATATAGCGCCTTTTTCAAGGCGACACAATAAGTGACCACCAGGGGCAACTTTTGTAGATGTCTATAAGGCTATTGTCAGGTATTTAAGCTCAAGGCATTGTAGTTTCACACAATAAGACTTTCATGTGTTTGTTATATAAGTTATAAACTAAGTGACCCCAGAGACTGGGCCAGTTTTGACCTTAGGGGGCATGATTTCTATAACTTTTGTAACAGACTATAAGGTGATGGTACATGTAAAATATCAAAGCTTTAAAAAGTTTAAGCCTTTTGGTATTATGGTTTTAAAGAAAATTGGAAAAACTTCGTTATCATAAAAGTCTATGGGGTAAAATAAAGGACACATTGCCATCTGATAATCACAGATCTTGTAATGTTGTGCTCAGGTGAACTAAAAACAAACCCATCAAATTACATGTGCTTTTTATATCAAACTTACAGATGGTAAATAATAAACAATGTGTGATAACAACTTTTACCTTATGTTCTTCAAGTAAATATTGAATAATATCATAGTAATGTAAGACATATCATGAACACTGTCTGAAATGTGTATATTTCCTTATAAAATTTCACATGTGCTTTGTGCTGCTGAATATATCAAGAGTTCTCAATTTTTAACCAGATATATTCAACATTCATTAAGAGCAATTATCATCTATACATTGAACAGAAAAAGTCAGTTTCTCTGGGTTAAGAATGATATCAACTGATAAAATTAATCGCCTTTCATTTCATTAACTTTTAATACCCTTCACCACCAAATATATCTAATCATAAATCTTTCCTTTTCCAAACTGTTGCGTGTGCCACTGACCACTGGTTTTTATGTGCAGTTTCTCTGATAAAGAAAGGCATATTAACATCTTCGATGAGATCAAAATCTGGTCCAAGAGTTTTCTTCAGAGTATCAAACCCTGTAACCGGCCTCCCAGCTTCATCTTTGTAGCCTCCTAGCCATGTGCTCTGATAATATAAAATGATCAATTTCTATAGATGTCAAAATAAAATTGTTTTGTCATAATCTGCTTTTTCAGACATTTATGTTTTTCTTTTTCAATGGTGTGACATTTAAATTTCTTACAGTAATAATGCAGATACTGCAATGTTCAGATTACTGAATACTCAGAAAGCTGTAAGCATTATCTGAATAATCCAAACAAAATGCACCTTTCTATTGAATTTTAATACCTGCAGATGCAAATCACTTTGTTTATATATTCTGAGACAGATAGGTAATGGATTTAGTGTTCCATTGTCTTCTACATATGTTGACAAAAAATGTCACTGTTAAGATAGATAGATAGATAGTTTATTCACATAAGACGTGTACAAAATGCACATGGTCACAAAATACATACGTTCAAATATAATTAAACATCACGTAATCATCAAAGTTAACATTATTTAGTAGCAAAGTGTCATACAATGATAAAACTACATCTTTGGACTGCATTAACAAAACATGGAGAATGAAAAGAAATAAAGTAATATTACTAACAAGATAACATTTTTATAATTATGTCTGAAGATTCGGTTGATTTAATTCCCTGCGTTTAAATGCTTGTGCTATAAAATTTCCCAAATTTAACAAGACTTTTTTCTTTTTAGAACTTAATAAATCAATAAATTTGTACATGCTCGGATTTTTCACATAATATTTTGGTATGAATTTGTTTCTCAGGTCAGAATATTTTTTGCATGTGATTATAAAATGAAATTCATCTTCTATGTCATTACCGCAGAAATAACATAATCTTTCATTTCTTGGTTTTCGATTACGCCCATGTCTAAGAGATTCTATAAATAAATTATGCGACGACACGCGCAATCTAGTTATGCTATTACGTATTTTAAACGAATTTATTTTAATCAAGTAATCCGATATACCAAAGCTCGGTTTTAAATGTATGTACAAGGATTTCAGTATTTCATTTTTCTCAATATCTCCAAATAGTTTCTGTAAGGCACAATCCGTTACTGTTTTCTTGAACAAATTTACAAATAATTTGAAATTTATGTTTTCATGATTTACAAAAACAGAGCTAAAACCATAATCATCAAGCAGTTTTTTAACATGGAAAACCCAATTCTTTCTACCATTATAATACTGCGCCAATGAATGTGCATAAACTGATTTTAATAGCATATTATCCGTATTGATAATCTTGACCCAGTATTTAATAATATGTACAAAACGAAATACATATAAAGGATAGCGACCCAATTCTGCATATATAGCTGCGTTACTTGTCGATTGTTTTACACCAAGGATTGTTTTGCAAAACTGTAGATGAATACGCTCTAATTCACAAGACTTAGTAAACCCCCAAATAGGACAACCATAATTTAATATCGATCCTACGAATGCATCAAAAAGTTGCAATGAAATATCCGGACGAATGTTATATCTTTTGATATTATTTAACAATGTGTGCATCGCCCTAAGTGCTTTGCCTTTTAGACATTTTATATTTAAAGCGAAAGTACCAGTGTAATTCAACGTTATTCCCAAATAATTGAAATCATCAACAATTTCTAACTGTTCATCATTATAAATGAAATGTTCATTTCTTTTAACTGGCCCTCGTTTCCTAAAAACAACAACTTTGGTTTTTGCAGTGTCAAAAAGTGGTGTGAAATAAAGAGGTCATTTAATATACACAACTGAGAACAATACTGATTCTATCTGACTTGTACACAGCTGCAAAACCTATATCAGACTTGGCAAGCGCCTCGTCCAATATAGTTTTGACAACTGTGTATTCATCGAATAGCATTCAGTATTGTACTCAAAAATGTATAATAACCTCATAATAATTAAAAATCTTATAACATGAAAGACAATATTGCTTTTATACGAGGGTAGGTCAATATGTAATGCAATATGGTCAATGAATTGAACAAAAGAGCAAATATTTTATAATTTTCTATTTCAACCCTTTGAAATAATCTCCTATAGAAATACAAAGTTTCAGAAGATTAATCGAATTTTTAAATTCTGCCACATAGTTTCCTCTTTAGGTTTACCTTTCAATAACTGAAAAATGGCCGGCCCCAAGTCCATTTCTACGTTTGTAGTGATGACCTGCAAGATGTTTTTTCAGTCTAGGAAAGAGTCAAAAGTCAAAGGTGCTTAGCCTGGAGAATTTGATGGATGTTTAATACAGTCACTTGTTTTTCTTGAAAAAAAAAAACAACAACAAAAAGCAAAAACAGCAGCTCCTTTGTTTGCAGAAGCATTGTCAGGCAGAAAATACCAGTCGAAAGACAAACTTTATTGAAGTGTTTTTTTTAAATATTTTTCTTAACACAACATCTCTATTATTCTTGAATGTGATAGAACCGCCTCTAGAAACAGGAATTAAGACAACAGTTCCAAGGAATTGAAAAAAATAACAAACATAACTTTCTTGACACTTGTTAAATGTGAATAAAATCCTTAATCGGTTGACTGCACACATGATTATGGTATCATTTGAAAGCCAAAAAAGTGCTTTGAAACAAAGAAAAGTTTACAAAAACACAAGAATCGCAAGCTGTATTAGAAAATAGACTTCATATTGCATTACATATTGACCCACCCTCATACAAGAAGTTGCGCTCAAAACTTTTAACTAATATGTTTCACAGATGCTTACAATACATACATGTAGGTTGAGGATAACGTTACAAGGCTTAATAAAGTAAAGCCAAGTTAAACATAAACATACCTTATCAGTAAATTGTGTGAGCCATGTGTATGGTGAAGTAATGACAAGAATACCACCAGGTGCTACCAAACCTTGAAGACGATTCAAGAATTGAAATGGAGAGTGGAGACGACATATTAAGTTGGCAGCTAAAATACATCCAAATTTTCCCAAATTTGATGGTAGATTACATGCATCACCTTGGATAAATGTAGCTCGACTTCTATCCTGAAAATAAAAAGTTTAATCAACTATACAAAAAGATAGGGATATGCAACACAGTATACATTGTTATTACACTGAATATATTGTCATTGATAAGAAGAAATTGACCAAAAATTATTAATTTGTTAGACATCATGTCCTCAGATATGCTTATTAATTTGTTAGACATCATGTCCTCAGATATGCTTATTAATTTGTTAGACATCATGTCCTCAGATATGCTTATTAATTTGTTAGACATCATGTCCTCAGATATGCTTATTAATTTGTTAGACATCATGTCCTCAGATATGCTTAGTCAAATAACTTACATTTAATACATTTAAACCTTGACTAACATTGAAACCAGATATATACTTTAGGATGATGAATGTTTCACCAAATGGCCAATTAGTCAATAAATTCGGAGCCAAAATGAAAACACGAGGAACCTGATGATCCAACTAGCAACCCCTGATATACACATATACCCAGGTAATACTCTCTCTATTGAGCAGGCTTAGTTCCTGTCATTGGACTCTATTAGCTCCCTAAGTATATATAATCTGTATGGATATATGGACAAAAGTTCTTACTGAGTTGACAATATGGTGTTGTTTCTTTGCTCATCAAAAACCACATTGCAACCTTTAAGAAATGTTTTCACAAAAAAAAACAGTGCATGTACATATTGAAGAAATAATGTACCTACAAAATGTCAACTTTTACATAGGACTCTACCCTAACTGTCAAGTGAGTGCCCTTGAATGGACATCCAAGTGCATAACATAATACCTCTAAAACCATATATATAGGCATATAATTATAATGTGTAACATCAAAATTTAACAAGGCAGTTTCCTTATCACAAATATTCTTCAAAGACAGCCTTTTAGAAAATTAACTTTTAGTTTTTTCATCATAGAGGTACATTGTACATCTTCACCTAAACTGTCCAGTCTAAAACATTTTACTTTTACCACTGAAAAAAGAAACATGTGCACAAAAATATCCTAAAGAAATAAAGAAATATGCCCTTAAAAATTACACCTGGAATACACTTTAACATCTAATATGGAAGTAGTCTACAAGTATTCAAAAGAATATTTATTTACCAGAGATTTAGGAATAACTGCTTCTAGATGAGTGACTAGATCTCCTTCATCTTGAATGAAGTAAGGCATTTCCCCATTCTGTTTCAACGTATTACAGGCATCAATGAAAGCTTGACTATAATCTAGCCCTACAACATCTGCAAACTTCTGACAAAGCTCAAATGATGATCTTCCTACAGCACAGCCAATATCTAAGGCTCGAAGTGGTACAGAATCCTGTAAAATAAAATTTGAATTATTTAATTATTTCAAATCAATAATCACACAGATAGTGTCAAGTTAATTTGGTGTCATACTGTATATGAGCATTACTTGGAGATCATTACTGTCCATTAGAAAGTGAAAATCAGTACATTATTTCAGCAGATTTTCCATTTCAGGCACTAGCAAGAACTAGAATATCAGCAATTAGATTTTATACACAGGAAGATCATACCCACAGCAGTAATGAGCAAGTTTGAACTCTACAAAATCAAGTTTTGAACATTCATAATGCTCTCCTTTGTAAAGAAAGTAAAAATTACACAACATACATTTTTCCCTATTTTTTTGTTTTTTGTTTTTGTTTTTTTTGTTGCGTCTGAAATCACACTCTATTTGAAAGACCCTGAATACATGAGATGCAGGTTTGCTCTGGAAAAACATTTTCCTCTGACTATTAGACATGTCCATCAGACATCTAGATGATTTTGGATAGTTGATGTCTTTCTCAAACAGTTTGATAGTAAGTATGAAAAAAAGTCTGTAAAATGGGTTACTCTAAATGAATTAGTAATAGTATACTGAACTCTAGCTGTGACCTACATGTAGACCTTAGACCTAGAGACATGACACTATGTATTATGATTGTGAACATTTGTATCTTATATACATGTATACATGTAATTCCTCTGCTTACCTGTTGCCCTAACCTGACAGTACTCCCCCACATCTGAATGCAAATATGCCCTTGATGAGAATTTTGTAATTATGCAAGTTTTGTGATGTTGGGTAAATCATCTGAATCCAATTTCAACAATTTGAACCTAAAATATTGCCGTTCAGGCATAATTATATCAGGTGTCAAAATCTAGGACATCAATTATCCTGATAATGTTTGAGTTATTAACGTATAATGATATGATATGTTAACAAGTTCAGAACTACTTACATTTACTTTGAAATGTTTTAAACAAAGTTCTGCACAACGTTTGGGGAAATCTAGTGAATCTTTTGGTCCAAAATCATATTTTAGAATTTCCGAAGGAGAGCTATAATGAAAAACGAGATATTCATTCAACAGTTTTTGTGATTCATAAACATTATCTGTCTGTCTTCTTGTTCTCTCACTCCTTAATTTATATGTCGAATAAACTGCTATTCCAGCAGTGACACCAAATGCCCCAAACACGAAATACCTATGATCAATATTTAACCAAAGAGGCATCACTAATTTTTCCGTCAACTCAACCAGCTGCTTTTGTAAACAAAGGGGCAGGTAATCCACGGTATAATCCACGCTTGTTGTTGTTGTTGTTATGATGGTAGAACACCGCTATTTTTTTCATACGGTGTCGTAATATGTCATAGCGTCGCAAGTGTTTTACGGTAGCACGGAGGTGACATGTGTGTGTTTTTATTTATCTCGTGCGCACGAGATACTATGTCGTGCGCACGAGATAATTAAGTGGTGCTCACGAGATACCATATCGTGTCCACGAGTAACTGAGTCGTGCCCACGAGATAATTAAGTGGTGCGCACGAGATCGTGCGCACGAGGTACACACACACACATATATATATATATGAATTATATTTAAGCCAGAAAGAACGTACGTATGACACGCTTATAAATGTAAGTTGACAAAAACACATCCCTATCAGCATGCAATGGCTTAAATTGTTGTTCCAAGTGAGCTTTAAAATTATAGAATAAATTACATTAAATTGTCATTATGAAAATTGCGCAATTACATCTAAAAATGCAATACAAACAGTATTTTATTTCAAAAGCATTACATAAGTAAAGGGCATATATTAATTGTACCTTTGCATTAAAAATAAATGTAAAAAAAAAAACCCACAAAAACAAAAAAAAAACAACAGTTTTTTCCCTTTGCATTTGAGGTATCCAAGTACAGTTAAACCTGGGTAAAAGACCACCTCAGATTAAAGGACAACACGGTAAATAATGGCCACTCTTCAAAAACGATTCATTAATAAAATAGAACAGTGTATAACCTCCAAATAAAGACCACCTGTCTATAAATGTAATGTTTGGTCTCTCCTTTGGGTAGCCCTCTGTTCACAGGTTTGACTGTAAAATGATCGAAACAATACACTATATAATGTTACACTGTTCAACATGTAGATCTATATTAACTATATATTCACACCATTTCTATTGTTTTACTTTACTTTCTTCCGTTTGTTCGTACTGTTATGCTCGGGTAGATTTACAGATTATATTACTATTATTTTACTTCGTCAATTCTTAAATTCGTAAAATTCGGAATGCATTAGCAAGAATTTCTTATTTGTTATTCTGGTTTATGAAAACAATTATACAACAATGGTATGTTTCATATTATTCACATTATATTTTGGAGTGTTTGACAGGTCACACTATTGTATTATACTAGATTTTTTTAGAAATATAACTATTTCATCGACAATGATTTCAATTTTAAACAATTGTATAACTTTGAGTTTCTCGCAGGTGTTGTATGATTTATTCTACAGAAAAAAACCTTTTCAATGGATTTTTTTATTATCTAATTAATATCAATTAACTCAAATGTTTAATAAGTTCAAAGGATCTGTAATTTCTAAAATAGAGTTGCCAGGGTTAGAGTTTTATATTTTAAATGTTTCGACAGTACTCCTATATAAAATTTCAGTCTTAGAAATTTCATAATACTTGGTTACCAAAAAAGGCTTTATTTTATTGATGTTTTTAAACCGAAACCTTAATATTTTTTTACGTTACAAACATCATGTTTACGTAAATAACGTAAATAATTGACGTTGTAGCTGTATAGGTGTGTACACGGTACTGATGTTGCCTTTGAAATCATATCTAAGATGGTTACATGTGAATATAACCTTATATAACTCTAGAAAAAATATATCCTGTTTATATTATATAAAACACAGCATTTAGGACCTTTTTATATAATTTTATATAAATATAGTGAACATTTAACGGACCGTAGCCGAAGTCGAGTATGTAACCCCGCCCTGGTGGTCACTGTTTTGAAAGATCCCGTTGAATTTCAAAACAACGCATAATATGTTTAGTTCCACGCCAGAAGTGTCTGTTTTTGTGATGGAGGCATTTTTTTGGTCCCACAAAATAAATTCTCGGTGAAATGAAACAAGACAATGGTACAAGTCCATTATTTGTAAATGCAGATGAAACTTTGTATTTCCATTTGACGAAAATGTTATTAAAATGTTTTGCAAAAAAGAAAGACATTAAAATGGGTCCCGAAGTGTTAAGCAGATGTATATATATGTTTTTATCCCCTTGTATTTTCATTGTGGACTTGCAAAACAAATGTGGCATTCCGTTCATTCCATAGTAGTTCATCCTGGGAAGGGGGAAGGCCGGGGGACAGGACGTGAGGAATATGCCCACATAAACAAACACAACAAAACCGAGACTGTGATTTCAAACTGTTTGATTTTTAATGCTATCTCTCTCATGGAGATTTCCCGTTTTCAGATTTACAAACAAAATCAATTTCATTACATTTTTTGGGGGTGATGATCAGGACTCATATTTAATGAAAGAAGATTGTCAAGAAAGTATATTGAATGCATTTATGGTTCTTACAATCTATAAATCTAAATAAGGCATTTTTGAAATTGTGTTTGATTTTCGGATATTAACTGTAGAATGATTAGGCAAAGCATCTTCATGAAGATATCCAATATTGGTATATTTCAGGACTGATATTGCGTTGGTTGGGGTAAATATGAATTATTATCAGTCGTAATATTTTGGACTGTTACTTTCTTCAATGTTTGTCATATATTTTGGAATAACCATGAAGTTACTGGTTTCCTGCTTGCTTGTGTAATTTATACATTTGGGGTTATGTTTTCTGCTACACTGAACTTCACAATTGACGATGTCTAGGTCTACTGTCCCCTTATTACATATAATATCAAAACTGTATGCTGCCTCCTGTAGCCTTCGAAATCCAGTCATTGGCGGGTGAGAAAAGGGCCTGACAGAAATTATAGCTGAAAAAGTATAAAGTCAGGGCTATGTAACAAATGCTTTGTTAAGCTGTAACTGAACAGTACCATGTTGTTAATAATGCAAAGCTTATCATAGTAGTAAAGCCTCCTATAATGTTTTGATAAATGTTGCTTGTTGAGAAATAGTACGGACAAAGTTTTCAGGGCTGTCACACATACAGATGATGCACTCGAGATATGACCAGAAACTAGTTTTAAAAACTCGACAAATAAACAAATATGAAAAACAATGAATTTTGTTATGGTCTAGTCTTCAACTATGAGTATTGGTGATCAGACAACATGCATTTGAGCCGCATCATGACAAAACCAACATAGTGGGTTTGCGACCAGCATGGATCCAGACTGCGCGGATGCGCAGGCTGATCAGGATCCATGCAGTTCGCTATCAGTTTCTCTACTTGTAATAGGGTTTGTAAGCGAACAGCATGGAGCCTGATCAGACGACTTGCTGGTCGCAAACCCATTATGTTGGTTTTGTCATGACGCGGCTCATTTGCTCTAACAAATTAAACTATTACTGGTTTAATGTAAACATGACCATTCTGCATTCAGACTGAACAAACTGCTGCAAAAGGAAGCTCTTCGAATACTCATGGACTTACAGATCAAGAATATATAGGTAAATGATCTCGTTTAAGAAGTGACTTTATTAAAGCGTATTGGTCTTAATCAGTTTGTTGACCATATTCAAAATATAATAATGAAGTATGACTTCTCGCATAATCCTTGAAACCCGTGCATTTGTATTCAATTCCTACTTTTTTTCCAAAGGTACCAAATACACGTTGTCTTTCACTGTAAAATTTTGTTACTACACAAGCAAATAAATGTTTTATATGTAAACGTGCTGAAAAACAGGGTTACACGAAAGCGCGAGCAAAACTTGGAAATTCTGCTATTAATATTAAAGATATGCTATGCTCAAATTTGATATCGAAAATTGCTAAATAGTCTCTTTGTAATTGAATCTTTGTATTTCTGTAGGTTTAGATTATATTGAGGGGACAAAATATCATCTAGAAAAATATTTGCATTGTTTTTCAATTTTATAATACATATTGACCCATCATCATATTGTTCAATGTTTAATATAATGCTGATGAGGAGAATAGTGTGGCTCAGTGAGTGAAAACGTATTTTCCATAATTAGTTGACGATTCTGTTCAAAAACATTTTCATATATAAGTTAAGTTATTTAAAAGTAATCTGCAAACTCATTTATCACAAATTATGATTATAACTTATATGAAATTCATTTCAACTGTCTAGCTGACCAGGTTATGCCACAGCTAAATATAGACCTGTAGGCAGAATGAAAGCTGTGTAATAGAATTTATGTGAACTTTGAAGGTTTTTTCAGAATATATAACAAACACATTTTAAGCTGAAAAAATGGGGATAATCGAGTTGCCTGTCCCTGAGTTTAAAGATGTCTGTTTTTCCAAGAGAGATGATTCACAATTAAAGTTTGGTAGTCTTTATTTTCTGCTTTTCATGTATCTGACACATCCTTTCGGGTGAATGTGCAAAATTTCAAGAATTGGTTAAGAGCAGTTTTTCTTTCCTTTCTTTTCCTTTTTTTTTCGGTTAAAACTAAGCCAATTTTCTTTAATATGAATTGTTTCAGTCTTTTTATTTAAACTGAAAAATGTAATACAAATATTTAATGGAAAATACCATGAAATTACATGTGCAATGGATGAAATAAAATAATCATGACTCGATAGTAAAAGAAATGTTTGTAAGAAATTTCAGGGGCAGACTACTTTATTTTTTACACTTGGAATGTATTCAAGGTTCATGCAAAGTTTTAAGAAATTCTCTGAAACGGTTTAGCTTTCTGACCATATGTCTATAGATATGTCTATAGATATGAAACTAATACATGTATATGATTACTGTTTTACGGTATTTCACTGATTTGTAGAGTATAAAGAAGCGTTTAATCTGTTTGACAAGGATGAAAGTGGTACGATTACAACAGAAGAACTAGGCAAGGTGATGCGATCACTAGCACAGAATCCAACAGATCAGGAACTTAGAGATATGATTAATGAGGTGGATGTAGATGGTAAAACTCAGTAACGTGTATAACATAATATCTTTCAGCTACTTTCATGAAATTAACCAGCACAGTAAGACAACACTGTGGTAAATTATTACAGTAAAGCCATGCTTACTAACCGAAATAAACAAAATTTCATTAAACTGACACACTTGTAGTTATTATTAAAAGATAGGAGCAAAAATTATTGATATTGATAACATATATATGTGAAAAATCGACCAAGAACACTTTGGCAAGATCATATTTGAAATAAAAAAGTTGGTTTTGCTTTTAGTATTATTCAGCCAGATATAAATCAGGTCCGTCAACTAAGGTCAGAGTCGGTGACAAATGAATTTAACTATCTTGTCATGAAGATATTGTCCTGTCCAAGTATGAAAATACTAATAATACAGTCATAAATAAACAAATTATAACAAAATCAAGCAGAATTCTATTATTTATCTTTAAAGTGAAGGTCATTTATGAAGCAATATCCTTTTTGGAAGTCTTGTCTTTAAGGTTGTTGTTTCCAAGCATGAAGACTAACAAAGTTATAGCCAGTTGAAGCAAAAAATACCCCAAAAAAACAAGTAAAAAGCAAAAGACTGACCTGCAAGATAAAGGTCATTCTTGAGTCAAGGTTAAGTTCGGTTTGGTCTTCTTGAAGGTCTTGACGAAAGGCTGTTGTGTCCAATATAAATATAATCCATAAAAAATAACAAAATTATAGCAAGCTGTAGCAAAAAATAAGCAAAAATAAAAAAACAAAACTTAGAATGCAAAAAAAACTTTAGAGTCAATGTCAACTTCAGTCGATTTACTTGAAGATTTTGTCCAAAGGGTTATTGTATTGTAATTATAAAGATACTCCGTATAGAAATTGAAAAAGAATGTTACAAATTGCGGACGGTAATTGAAATGTCGGTATGATTCTACTAATGGCTTGATCTTTTTTTTTATTCGCTATAATCGAGCTGAAATATAATAAACATACTCTTTACCTTTTCATTAAAATACTGTTTTGTCCTTCGCAAATGATAAGCACACAGTCACTAGCTGAGGTTCTTTGAGTAAAATAAAAAGCATCTATTTATCTGTATTGTAAAATATATCACCTGTCACTATATATATATATAGTACTTTGATTTACAAAATAAATGGTTCGGCGTTCTGACGACAAACCTAATAATGCTTTGAAAATATTTTCAGACTCGCAAATAAATCTATATTCAATTATAGGTAATGGTGAAATAGATTTTTCTGAATTTGTGGAAATGATGTCCAAAAGAGCCCACAATCACCCCGATCCAGAGGCTGATCTTAGAGAGGCTTTTAAGGTTAGTGTTTTTAAATAAGAGTTCCGTCAATAATAAAGTTATAGCCAATTTGTTTTATTTATTTTTCAAAATTCAATAATTTGACCTACACGTCAAACGTTTTTTTTTAAATATCAAGGTCAGATTAAGTTTGAACTCCCTAGAGATGTTTTTCAGAGTGTTATTTAGTTCAAGTACGAAGACAATCCATTTATTTACCACTCGCTGCCACATTTTTATTATTATAATAATTCAATTATTAATTATTCGGATTATAATTCAAAAGTATTTGAGAACAAAGGATACACAAGAATGATAACTCTCGAAATTCTGTTAATCAGAGCAAGGGAACATTTACTCTTTATATTAACTTCTTTTTCTTGTTTAATGAATAGTATTTAAAATTATACTGGCTTTATAGGAAAAAGAATTTTAGGGGTTATTATATGTCGATGTTCTGTTCTGCGGTGTATTTGGCAGTATGCGACTGTTTCTTGTATTTCCCAGGTTTTTTTCTCTCTATTTTCCAGGTAACTATTTTTAATTGCCGATATCAATGGTATGTTACTTCCCATTGTAGCTACTTTACTTTTCCAATTATGCTAACAGGAAATTTTCTGTGATGCAATGTTTTGCTGAAAACAAGTGTCATGTTCTGCAAGTATATCGGGAAAAATACACGAGGTACATTGGAAAAATATGTACCATTGGAAGTGGAAAATGGTCTATGTTTATCTGTCAAATATTGTAAGAAACAACGAAAAATTAGCAAATACCAATGTTACTGTAAAGAAACCCTGCTTCGCGCGAAACAATACACGAATGTAAAGCATTTTACTCGTATTGCTTCGCATTATTCTTATTTTTTTGTGTAACATAAAACATGTTTTAGATAATTTTATGCTCCATATAAGTTTGTTTCAAATATTGAAAAATGTTACGAAAGATTAGCAGTGACCCAATGTTACGAATGTCACGTGATCACCCACCCTGGTCTGAGCTTTCTTTGTTAATGTTGTTATATTGAATTTATTAATCATCTATGAGCACAGTCTCGTATTTTATCATTTTAATTAAACTCGTTCAATTAATTAACGATAAACCACTGAGTTTGTTTCAACATGACAGGTTTTCGACAAGGATGGTGATGGGTTTATATGTGCTAAAGAACTTCGAGTAGTGATGACAAGTTTGGGAGAAAAACTCACAGATAAGGAAGTTGACGATATGCTCAAAGAGGCAGATATAAACGGGGATGGAAAAATAGATTTTGATGGTACATTTTTAACGCACAATGCAAATTTGCCTGAATTGTCTTTTTGAGGATTTCGTTCGTAGTGACATAAGTCAGGGCTAACAGATTATGCCAATACAATATAACTCTTAATGTTTGCAGATGAATGGTCAAGTTTTGGAAAATTATGGCATCCCTTTCTGAAAAGTAATAAGAGACTTAATTATTTATTTATCGAGTCAAAGTTATTATTTAATGTTATAAAAAGTATACCTAGATACTCTTATCTGCCATTTAGTTAGTAATAAAGAGTTCGTAAAAAATCGAGAATAATAATCATATACATATGTTTTTCTTACAGAATTTGCTGCTATGATGCGCTAGATGAAGGAATGGAAAGAACAGAAAAATTATGAGAATGTGTGTGTGTTGTTAAAAAAACATGTGTATAAGTTTTGTTCAGACTAAGTCCTAAACAGTAATACAAAACTCGGAACAAATGTTACATACTGGCTATAAGTTTGCTCTTAAATACAAAACTATGTCATGAATGAAACGTTATACATGTATGTTATGCATGTACGTATGTATGCCGTTCTTTATGATAAAGTATGAATAAAACTTTTCCTCTTAATCAGAAAGAATAGATTAAGAAAGATTTTAATTGCCATTTTTAACTCTTATTAAAGTTAGTAAAATATATCATGCACTTTGTCAATTATTTATTTTGTAATAATCCAACAAATTAGACTTGTCAAAGGGACTTTCACATAACTTTGTACGCGCAATATCCTTTTCCAAAGGGGCATAAGTTAAGAAATACTGATCACGAAGTTTTGCCCCCTGTCCTGAAGAAACTATGACAATAATAAGTACAAAATCAAGTTGTTTTTTTTAAATCTTGTTTGAAAAATTTCTACTAATAGTCGGTTATAACAAAAATTCGCACATGCTTTCAGGATAAGACTCTTGTCATGCGTATCAAGTTTTTATAGTTTCCTGTTGATATCAATAATTGTTCTTCTTTAAAAGAAATTTTGACAAAAAATCGAAGCATCACTCCATATGTATAACTCCCAAAATGTAGAATTACGAATAATGACCCTTGGTCATACAAACTATGTTAGGACAGTTCGACATATTCGAACTTGACCTTTTTTTAGGATGTTTTGATCAAAACAGTAGCCTCTAGACTGATAACAAGTTTTGTTCATCCGAGATGACCCATGTTCAAACACTTTATATAAATTTAGTGACCCATGTGCAAGATATATAAATTACATATTTATATATTAGGAAGAAAGAAATTGTGAATAACAGCTAAGGACAGACAGATTTCCATCCTAATAGCTTACCTCCGAGCTCATGGGAACTTAGAAGTGAAAAGTTACGATTGATACAGTAGTATAAATATCAAAGTTTATTGGCTTAAGATACTAATCTTGATAATAAATTGTTCTATATAATTTAACACACATGATAAATATATTGAATATATATACACAATGTCATTTAGAATGCATAAAGGGATAGAACAGCATTGTGGTACATAAAGCAGAAAGGCAAAGGTGACTTCATACAATTTTTCATGTCATACTTTGTCATGCTCACATTAAACACATTGTCCATGTTGTTTAAGGTCATGTTGACATCAAGCGCATTATCAATGTTATATGACATATATGCATGTTTACATGCTATCTATTTGTATTATGTCATGTTGACATCAAGCACATTATCTATATTGTATTATGTCAAGCACATTATCTATATTGTATTATGTCATGTTGACATTAAGCACATTATCCATGTTGTATAATATCACATTTGCATAAAGCATGTTATCCATGATATATTGAGTCGGTATAAGTTCTTTTAAGTCCAAGATGATACAACAGAATATTCCTTGCTTCGTTTTTTTAGTGTTTAGACTTAATTTCTGATTGAAATTTACTTTGTGTCAAAGTTGCCATCTTAAATAAGCCCATTATTTCACAATACATACTTGACAGACTTTCTTCACATTATGGTATTTTACTGATAACTATATTACTATGATCTTAACAATTAAGCATTGTTTACATAAAACTTGGATTATCTTATATTGCCTACAATTTTGCATCAACAATAACTGTTTTGGTATCAACATTTATAATTGTCTGTGGTAATGGTGGAACATCAACAAATTTGCCTGAAAATAAAGAAAAAAATGTCAACAATAGATATGTAAAAAGAAATTGCTGATGTTGAAACTTGGTCAATGTATCATGAAGACATTTACTTAGATTATGGCAACAGCCTTTGAATTAGAATAATTTCATTGATGAAGGTATCAATAAGATCTAATCCTAAACAGGTTTTCACAGTGCTGGATAGTGTAACTACATGTATAACAATGTAGATAAGAGGTAGAGATTTGGCAAACATGCAAAATATCCTTAATGGACTTATTAGAAAAAATCGCAAAATCAGTACTGACTTATTAGTGAACAGTGCAGCACTACCATGGTAGTAGTGCCAAGTGATGTTGGTTTGTACTTGTCTCATGGGTAATTTCAGTTGTCACCAGCAACGGTTGATATAAACATTTTGACATTTTCTAGAATGTTAATATGTTTTTTCTTTGATTTAACCTGGTGACCTAGCTTATGACATAACATAAACCACAGTTTATTCTTTCAGAAGTAATTGATCAGACATGGCTAACAGGACGTCCATACATACAGTTGAGAGCACTATAATGATGGGTAAAGCCCTAATGTCAAATCAAAACTAATCAAAACTAATCTTCTTTTTAACCTTGGTGCATAATTCATATAACTCTCTAGAGTTTAGACTCTCAAAACCTGTATCTAGACATTGCAGTTTCACACAAGAAGATTCAAAAACTGTTTTTTCACCAGTCAAACTGAAGAAACTAAAAGACTAAACTCCCTGGAAAGGGACAATTTTGACAGAAGGGTCAAGATTTTAATAACATTTGTAGAGCACCACAAGGTGACACTACAAGCTAAATATCTTTTAGCATTGTAGTTTAACATGGTATGCTCCTTTTTATTTATACTTAAATTTGGATTTCAACCTCAACCTTGATCAGAGGAAGTCCAAACCTGGTGCATCCTCAACCTTGAATCAGAGGAAGCCCAAACCTGGTGCATATCATTTTATGATGAAATTCTTTCAGGTGTAAAAAACATTTAAGTGAATAATCTACATTTCTAAACTCATACTTACTTAGATCTTCTGTAACCCTGGATAATATCACCAGATTTGGATACATGTACGTAGACCCATCTCTAAATAATATAAATATATTAATTACAGCTTTAATGAAAGAATTAAAGATATTGGTGTTCAGGTTTATTTTTTTAGACCATTTTCTATCATTCTAGATAGTTTTCAGAGCAAAATTCAACAAAAAAAGTTGTTATTTTTTTATCAGATTTTTCAAACAAAGTGGCACCGTCAATGTCTTGGTTTGCAAATATGAAGGGAAGAAATGAGAAAGGCGAGTGCATCTACTGTGAAAAATATCACGTGTCCGGCCTCCTTTGTTGATATAAGGAAAATCGCTGATAGTGTTAGAATTTTATTCTGGGAGCAAGACACATATTAATCATCTTGTTTCATGTAAATAATTGAACCTGTAGTGAAATTCTATATTTTGTTTTGTTGTAAAATTTTTTACAAAGATTTATTACAATCAAAATCCATTCTAGAGTAATGAATCTTCAACAAAGTGCTACACGTTGTGAAAATTCATCATAGGCTACATGCAAAACTTTTTACTAGGAATTTTATAAGATCACAAAACACAATTTTTTCAGACAAAATCCATTCTAGTTCTGGACAGTGACCTAAACCATGCTCCTGAAGACATGTGTAAAGTTTCAAGCAAATACCTTGAACAGGTAATAAGATGAGAAGTTGCATACAAGTTGTCCCCTGATATGAATGCACCCATAAAGCTGGATAACCCTACATTACTTTTTTTTAATAGTCAACCAAATATAAACATAATAAATGTATGCACACACATATATGTACTTAAATATATTTGTACAGACATTATAGATGCCTTATGACTGGTTAAATAGTAACAATACATATCCAAAATAGTAAATCACAGTATGTTGAATAATAATAAACTAACCTTTTTTCTTTATGTACGGCCCCTAAGTGATACAAGGAGTGTAAGGAATTATTCATCATATCTAATGAGAGGATTTCCTTGTGGTTTACATGCCCATCTCGTATCAGCTGTGAGCTCAACAATTGTGCTTCTTTTGAAATGGTTTTGGGTAACTTCACCAATGGCTTACCATGAGAGCCAGCTTGCATAGACAAAAGATATCGGCACATCACCTGTAATAAAATAGCAACAACTTTTTGACATTTGTTACCTACAGTTGCAAAACAATCAATATAAATTGAAATCTTTCACAACAATTACTACACAGTTCCTGTTTCCAAATTCAAAGAATTCTCTTGAAAAATACATACTCTATTAATTCTATAATATTTCTATTTAATTACTGAACAAAAAGTACAGCAAAGTTTGACAACATAAATTTGTTTCAGAAATAAAAATCTTTCAATTTGGGAAGAGACCAATGCATGTAATTCCTCTCTAACAGGTTTTATTTAAACACTCTGATGACAATAAGGGAAAAGATATATTGTAACAAAACAAAGCTTTCATTAAAGTTGTAAAGCTATCAATTATTTCTCTTATTTTCCAATAGATAGTTCCTCCACCCTTCATAACCTGCTTTCCTCAAGCAAAATTATTAATGACATGGAACAGTGGTATAAATATAATTATTTATTATTCTACATTTTGTATATTAATATAATAATTAATGTTAATACATGGATGTATCGGATGATTGGATGTTCATACATCCAATCATTTCATTTATATTGTACCACATGACCATCCAATATTTTTTCATTATAAACACTGCAGTGTCCATTATAATTATCCTATATGGACAATAAAGTGTGTTTGGCTTTTTCCATGTAATATCAATGATTGAAGCAGTTCAAAACAAAAGTATTCAAATAAATATTATAAAGAGCGTTGCAAGCATCTTGCAATGCCAAACTTTTAACAATATCAAGTTGCATTTCCTTAATATAATTTGGATTTATAATAAACAGCTTATTAAACATTAAACAAGTGCAATGCAGGAATATACTAGTATATAGCTTTAGAAATCAAATAAGACTTTTATAAAGAATAACTGAAGGCTTGTCGAAGCTGTGTACTTGTCCAATTTTGTTTATGCATTATACAGTTAAATTTTAAATAACCTACAGATCTTCATGTAATTTGTTTAAATATCTTTAAAAGAAAAGTATATTCACTAACTGTAGGCATAAAAGGAAAACCCATGACCCCACAAGATGAAGGTAAATGTGACCTTAGACGTTTATTTTAATAACTTTGATAAACTTCGGTAGAGGACCAGAACCATTTAAACAACTATGATAGGGGACCACCCAAGGATCAATCCTGAGAACGATCAATCTGTGAAGATTGGTTAATATCGTCATTGATTTTAGAAGTGATGTTTTTGTCTGATACATGATATTCAGGTTTAACATTATCCAGCATACAAGCAACATGGATTCTGCATATTGCCTTGTTGATGTGAACCTTTGAACCAAGTATGAAGACCCAAGGAACATGATTTATGTAATTTTTTTGTCAGGTACACAAGGCAATGCTACATTTAAAATATCTGATCAGTTGGTATTGTAGGTTCACAGAAAGGAAGTCAAATGTAGACATTCAGACAGACTAGTAAAGACATTCCATTTTCCCTCTCCTGATTTTATAGGTAGGGGATAACAAAACTTTTGTATATCATACCCAGTATCCAAGGAGGAAGGGTTCAAACATCTTACTGAAGAATGTTGTGTACTTGTTTGTTGACTTCTTTATCTGTACATTACCATTCTCTACAACCACTCCACAGCCATGTGTCAAAGTTGCTAATGCCAAGTCAAAATCCTGTTATACAATATATACACATTCTTATATGATGCAATCAATTTGACAATATTCACAACAAGAAGTGACATCTGCTCATGAAAAAAACCCAAGTCTTATTTCTTCTTTGTTCTGATAAAAAAATTTGCTGCATTTAATGATACAAATATAAAATTAACTAATTTTTTAATGTGATACTCCATTGATAAAATAGTGCACAAGTTTCTGTGTAGTTGTGATGCCACTACAATGTGTTAAACTGATTAACTAATATAAACTAAAGTTACCTGCCACGCTAAACTTGACACAGTCAAACAAACACAAAACACCGGTGCATGTGCATATTTATTTTCACAAAGAACATTTTATGACGGAATGAGTAAGGCACTTACAGACATGTGGAATAATGGAGCAAGAGTTTATTCACCATAAAGTTAACAAAGCACTTGCTGAGCATCAGATGACTATCAATAGAGCCTGGGCAAGGCTCCATTAGTATGAGTCAAGGACATATTCCTTACAGTATGTGCATACAGACTTCATACCATTTGCTCCAGTCAAATTTATCGAAATTGGTTGAGTGGCTTTTGAGATGAGGCACACATAAAAATTGTCTACACACAACCAGACAAGCAGCCTCAAATCAGTATAACCAGTTTCCAACTTTACTGTGTGTGTGGTTTAAAAAAGATAATGAAATTACCTGGTCAGTTTGTCCGGGCATAAAAATAAACTCCCTGTCTAGCAACTTTTCTAACAATGTGTACTTGGATTTCAATTCCGCTGAAACAAGATTTGTAAATTTTTCAATTTCTACATTTTACATTAAAAGTAGTAATTAACATTTATCTTGAAAGATATGTTTATTACTGTCATATTGACAATATTTATGATATATACCTACTGGCATATGAGACACACTATGTTAAGAAAATATTCAATATGAAAGCAAGGCAATATGTCTCTCACACATCAAAAGAAAATCCTAAACAAGAGGGCCATGATGGCCCTGAGGTCGCTCACCTGTATATAGGCCTCCCCCTCCTGGCAGGGCCAATTTTAGTCCAAGGGCTTTTATTTGAACAAACTTGGTAGACACTCATAAGAAGATGTTTCATGCTAAACATCTAAGCTCATTGGGTTTTTTCAAAGAAGATTTTTTAAAGTTTTTGCTATTCACATATAGTTAAAAACAATGACACCACTAGGGGGATGCCAGTTTTGACCCCAGGGCTTTTATTTGAACAAACTTTGTAGACACTAACTAGAAGTTGTTTCATGCTTAATATGTTAACTCTAGCTATTTCGGTTTTTTCACAGAAGAGTTTTAAGTTTTTGCTATACACATATAAGGAAAATCAATGACCCCCGGGGCGGGGCCAATTTTGACCCCAGGGCTTTTATTTGATCAAACTTTGTAGACACTCACTAGAAGATGTTTCATGCTTAATATCTAAACTGTAGCTATTTGGGTTTTTTCAAAGAAGATTTTTTAAGTTTTTGCTATATACATATAAGGAAAATCAATGACCCCCTGGGGCGGGGCCAATTTTGACCCCAGGGCTTTTATTTGAACAAACTTGGTAGACACCCATTAGAACATGTTTCATGCTTAATATCTTAGCTCTAGCTCTTTGAATTCTTTAAAAGAAGATTTTTTAAGTTTTTACTATGTGCATATAGGTAAAATCAATGACCCCCTGGGGCGGGGCCAATTTTGACCCCAGGGCTTTTATTTGAACAAACTTTGTAGACACTAACTAGAAGTTGTTTCATGCTGAATATGCTAACTCTAGCTATTTCGGTTTTTTCACAGAAGAGTTTTAAGTTTTTGCTATACACATATAAGGAAAATCAATGACCCCCGGGGCGGGGCCAATTTGACCCCAGGGCTTTTATTTGAACAAACTTTGTAGACACTCACTAGAAGATGTTTCATGCTTAATATCTAAACTGTAGCTATTTGGGTTTTTTCAAAGAAGATTTTTTAAGTTTTTGCTATAAACATATAAGGAAAATCAATGACCCCCTGAGGCGGGGCCAATTTTGACTCAAGGGCTTTTATTTGAACAAACTTGGTAGACACCCATGCAGCCATTACAACATGTTTCATGCTTAATATCTTAGCTCTAGCTCTTTGAGTTCTTTAAAAGAAGATTTTTTAAGTTTTTACTATGTGCATATAGGGAAAATCAATGACCCCCTGGGGCGGGGCCCATTTTGACCCCAGGGCTTTTATTTGAACAAACTTGGTAGACACTCACTAGAAGATGTTTCATGCCAAGTATCTAAGCTCTAGCTCTTAGGTTTTTTTTAAAGAAGATAATTAAAGTTTTTTCTTTTGGTTGCCATGGCAACCAGAGTTCTGCATGGAATTAAATTCTTTGAACAATTTTTAAAGGTGACCACCAAAGGAACATTCCTGTGAAGTTTGGATGAAATTGGCTTAGTGGTTTATGAGGAGATGTCATTTAAAGTAAAAGTTTACGGACGGACGGACTACGACCGACGGACGCCGGACGAAAAGCGATCACAAAAGCTCACCCTGTCACTTTGTGACAGGTGAGCTAAAAACAGGTCCCAGGAAAGGAATTTTGATCTTTGACTTTTACAAAGACATGGTTTATTTTGAAAAGAGAATAACCTTTGAACTAGTGTCATGCATCTTTCATGCCACATATCATCTACTTATTATGGTCATGTGCACTATTTATATTGAAAACTCATTATGTATACAGAAGTTATGGAGTAGAAACAAAATGTGTATTTTTTTCTTACAAACACACTAATGTACAGACAAGGATAACACTAAATGCTCCCCTCCTCACATACACAACCCACCATACATTACATGACAAGGTGATTTTTTTTAACAAGAACAGAATGTGAGTAACTTATAATAAAGATAAAATCTATTTGTAAAAGTTATCAACATAAATACTTACATACAGGAAAAGTGTCTTGAACACAAGTATTTATGGGAATTGCTATAAGTGCCACACGCACAAATACATTTAACAGCTGGTTTCTATAGAGACAAACCATCATTTCTTGTGCTGCTGATGTCATTAAATTATCTCCAGTTTGATTGACTAATGTATCATCAACTGCTACCAGTTCAACTATATCCTCTGCAGTTATGTGTGCAATATTTTTATGTGTGAATATGTTATGTCTAATAACTGCCTCTGCTGACTCGTTTACTTAAATGTAAAAAAAAAAAAAATATCAATTCTGATATGTTATATAACACCATTTACTAAAATGTAAAAAAAAAATATAATATACATTCTTATATGTAATATAACAAGCAAATTCGTTGAATTTATATCCCCCGCCGAGTACTGGTTATTATTAACACAACAACTGAAGACATAAGGCTATGCAACAGACCGGAACCATTTGATCAACTTTGGCAGGGGACCACCCTAGGATCATTCCTGTAAAGTTTGGTTGCTGTGCAGTCATTTGTTTCTGAGGAGATGTTGTTTAAAGAAATTGCTGACGACGCATGACGACGGACGGTGGGGGATCACAATAGCTCACCTAGATGTAAAAACATCTTAATCTCCAGACTTCATTATTCGTAATTTAGTGATGTTGATCATTATTCCTGTAAAGTTGGTCGATTCTAACTCAAGCACTCAAGGATCAAATAACAACATAATGAAACAGTTTTTCAAGGGAAATAACTCTACAAATACTGGATAAATCCACAAGCGAAACCCCAGGAACAAACTAAATATGCTGAGCAACTTTCCAATAAGGTTAAATGACTCTATGTCAAATCCTTTTTGAGTTACATGCGACACATGTTGAAAATTGCAAACATTTTCTAAGTCAAGGGCAATAACTCTAAAAATACTAAATAAATCCAGACGAATATACCCAGGTGCACAACTACACATGCTGATCAACATTCCTGTAAAGTATCATGACTTTAGGTCAAATACTTTTTGAGTAACATGTGACACAAGTTGAAAATTGCAAAATTTTACTAAGTCAAGGGCAATAACTCTAAAAATAGTAAAAATATCCGGATGAAAATACCCAGGTGCACAACTACACATACTGATCAACATTCCTGTAAAGTTTCATGACTCTAGGTCAAACACTTTTTGAGTTACATGCGACACAAGTTGAAAATTACAAAATTTTACTAAGTCAAGGGCAATAACTCTAAAAATGCTAAAAATATCTGGATGAAAATACCCAGGTACACAACTACACATACTGATTAACATTCCTGTAAAGTTTCATGACTCTAGGTCAAATACTTTTTGAGTTACATGCGACACAAGTTGAAAATTACAAAATTTTACTAAGTCAAGGGCAATAACTCTAAAAATACTAAAAATATCCAGAAGAAAATACCCAGGTGCACAACTTCACATGCTGATGAACATTCCCATCAAGTTTCGTTGAATTCCAGCCATTAGTTGCAGAGAACTACTCCGGAAACGAAATTCGGACGTTTTACTAAGTCAAGGGCAATAACTCTAAAAATACTAAAAATATCCAGACGAAAATACCCAGGTGCACAACTTCACATGCTGATCAACATTCCCATACAGTTTCGTTGAATTCCAGCCATTAGTTGCAGAGAACTACTCCGGAAACGAAATTCGGACGGACGGATGGACGGACAACGCCAAAACTATATCCCCCTCCCGATTCCATCGGCGGGGGATAACAATACCCTAACTTTCATTTAGACATAAAGCACTGAAGAGAAATATGTGGTTGTCAAACCAAACTTAATCACTCAACTTAGTATATTTCTCAAATTTTAAATATATAAACATATGTTCATTCTTAAAAAAACTTAACAAAACAGAACTTATTGAGGAATATAAAAAAGACCCTATGATCTATTTTTTTTTCTCAAAATTTTATTCTGTTATATATATGACAAAAATATGGAAAATGTTTGATGAACAATAAAAGTGTAACCAAGGCTTTCTTTAGATGACCTATTACATGGCAAAGATTTAACCTTGTGATGTAGCATGCCCTAAACTGGTGACAAGGTTTTTTGTTTGATTTGATTTGACTGTAGGTGTGAAATTATTTATTTCCAAATTAGTCAAACATACCTGGCCAGTCTATATATGCACCAAGATTTGATGCTTGTCGTTTCAACCAATCTACTTCTTTTATCAATTGTTTCATTGGTATACCCTCCATATTTTGCAACAATACTGCTGCTATCATGGACCAGGGAGCAATTGCCATATTTCTTAACTGCTGTAATGTTATATTGTAACATAACTTTTGTATCAATGCTTGCTCTTGGAATGACAGACTAGCAATATACCTGAAAATAGATTTTGAAATCTTTAAAACATCATCTGCTATCTAACTATCCTGTATTATGTCACCGAAAGTTTTTATTACATTTACACAGTTGAAAATCAATTTAAGTCTAAAATACACTTACACAGTTGAAAATCAATTTAAGTCTTAAATACACCTTTACAGTTGAAAATCAATTTAAGTGTTAAATACATTTAAATAGTTGCTCAGCTAGAAGCTATATTGGTAAGAGGCAAGTGGTTTAAAGTTAATGTTCTTAACCACTCAGCCAAGGACACCCAATATATATTCAAAAATAATAGTGGTAATAAAAAAGTTCATCAATTGCACTTCTGAGGTCTTCCGTCACCAGGAAAACTAGACACAAACTCCAACTGCGCTAATATAAAGACTATGTGATAAATACACTAAGTTCAATTCCCTGCCATAACCTCAAAAACAGGGACATAGGTCTTATACCCTACACATAGTCTACTTATGGTGGTATTGTAAACAGATTTAATTGTCTCAATCCAATCTGAGCTGACAAAAGATGCATAATTATGCCCTTGTGTCAATAAGAACAACATTTCCTTGGTGTAAATATGAACATAGCTTATTATGAAATGAAAACAATACCTTGGTGATAAATTATGTGATGTTCTATCCACAGAATCTATAGAGTAGTTTCTAATTGAAACAGGCTCTCCAATAAATATATGAACATTCCCATAATCATCTGACAATATACTTCTGGCTTTGAACACACCCTATACATATATATAAAATATCTAGATTAATGTTAATCTCTTTATTAATGAAATCAAAGTTTATGTAAGAGTATGTTATAAATTTACAAACAAACATCTCATTAATCAAAATTCAGCCTAAGGATGGATGTTCTTTGAACCTGTACATTTGTCAATGTATTTCAATACACATCAGTCAATAAATAAACACAGTGGGAAATCAATTTTTAGCACCAGTGACCCTGGCCGAAGGAACCCCAAAGTCCACCCACAATTATAAAACCACCCAGGCTATCTTACCTATCTATCAAATATGAAATCATTAGTCAATATTTATAATGGTGCATTAGCAAAAATGTAAAAATCTATTTTTATCAGTCTGGTAACCTTATTCTTGACCCTAGTCAACACTTTCTCCACCCAAAGTTAAAGGGCCACCCAAATTAACTACCTAATGTGTAAGACATTAAAATTTTAGTATAATTTTAAAATCTGAAAGCATGAATAAGTTTCAATAGTACTGATGTTTAAAGATAAATGTTTCAAGATCATTTCTGTGCTGTTTGGTCCAAATCTACCATGTGGTTTAGCAAAAGAAAATGTGAATGATGACAGACAAGTAAATAAACTTGAATAAAGCTTTCACCTATTACAAATGTACACTTGTATTACATATACTGTATAAGTACTTATTTTGGCGGGGGTTTATATTTGGCTATATTGGCGGTCAGGGTCAGTAGCGCCAATTCAAAACACCGCCAATTTAAAGCACCGCCATTTTAGATCATCGCCATTATTCTTTGAAAGGTAGACAACTCATGGTAAAATAGCTTTGGTTTGTCCGAGTAATCTCCCTTGATTATTTGTAATAAAAATAAACATTACAAGTAAGCTGAAAAGAATTCCATGGTCCAGTTACCACACGGTACCATATTTACACCTGTCTGATCCCAGTTAATTATAAGAATTAGCACGATGTAAAGATAAAGGCTGCGTGACCGGTGTTATTTTTATTTATTTTTTTTATTCTTTATTTGTAATCGCCAATTCATGACCCCATATTTATGCCAACAAGTGTTTTAATTTGGCGGTCTAAAAGCGTTTGCGCCAATTTATGACCCTGCCAATTCAAAACACTTTAAAAAATGCCAACATTTGACACCGCAGATATAATGCGCTATACAGTATACAAATCTAAGCTTAAATGTTGAAATTGCTATAAGAGAAATGCCATGGACAAAATAACTTACTGATGCCGATTCTTTAGGTTTAGGGACACCAAGTAGTTCATAAGCATACAACTTCTCCTCTAGCACCCTGTCATATGATATACTCACAGGAACAATCATTATATCAGGTACCTGGGCCTTGAAGTATGGCTCTAAACATGCTGACATCATGCCTGACACCAATATTAGTCATTATTATGAATACAAAACACTAAAATATTCAAGTGTATTGCGGTCAAAAATGTAATTTGAATTTTACTATGTAAATCTACATTTATTCATTAATATTTTAATCATACAGTATGTTCTACTTCAAAAGCATATTGATAACAATACTTTTCAAGAGTTATTGCAAATTGCGTTTTTGTATTCCATACATTGTTTTCTAAATCACTTTTTGTCATCACAAGACAGTAAAGAGAGAGGCCAATTTGAACCTCTGGGTCATGATTTGAACAAACTTGGTACTGATTAATCAAACAATGCTACACATTATGATTAAAGATCAAAGATCTAGGCATTAGGGTGTGACAGATAAAGATTTTTTAATTTTTTTCCTATATGCCCAAATATCTAAGCTCTGGGCATTGTAGTTTCACAGAAGAAGATCTTTGATGTGTTTTTCTTAGTTAATATAAACAAAATTATCCCGGGAGTGGGCCAATTTTGACATTAGTTGTATTATTTATAAAAATTATAAAGAGAATCACAAAGTGATGCTACATGCCAATCATCTAACCCTTAGGCATTGAAATTTTAAAGACGATATAAATGTGTGAATTCCTATAAAAGTCTTCAAAGTAGATATTCTCTTCCCAAGTTAGCTTACGATCCCATTCTAAAAGAAACCTATCTAGTTTTCTACTTAAAATTTAAAACAGTTTGATTACCGAAATCATATCTCTTGCTGACATACTGAATAGAAAAGAACACTTCCAATCCTACAAATAGTAAAATGCTTATACATGTAAATAACTAAAATTATAAAAACACATGAAAACATGATTTACCAAATTTTGGACACAATGATTTCTGTGTCCGACTTCTTGTTCCTTCAACATAGAATTCTACCGGTGAGTCACCATTACAAATGTGTGTCTGTACGTACTCGGTGAACACTGCCCAATACAACTGGTCATCACCAAAGCTGCGGCGTATATAAAATGCTCCAGAGTTACGTAACAACCAACCAAAAAATTTCATACCCATAAAGTCTGAAATATAGAATAACATGAGATATATGTGGAGCTATTTCAAACATAAATGCTATGTGAATGAGACATTTTTGTACATTGATTTATACAGAAGTAAGAGAAAATGTGAAAGACAAATCAAAATTTAAAAAAGCATATTTTTATACTTTGATAAAATTGTTTTGTTTGGAGGTTCATATAACGAAAAACTGAAAAGGGCTACATAATTGTTAAAATTGATTGAATTATCTATCCCCCATTAAATAGAGCTGTCATCAATAGAAATGATATTGATGTATCACTGGTATTTTTCTGTTGATCAACAAACAATACACATTTAAAATCATTGATAATTTTCACTAATTTAGCAGATGCCCATATCTAAAACTATGCTGTCATTAAATAACTGACATATTTCATAGCAGTGCCGACAAAAAAGGGCAAGAAAAAAAAATCAATCATTTATAAACAAGACACATTATAATTGACTAAATTGTATAGACAGAACATGTATTTTACTGAAATCATTTGAACAGGTGTGAAAGTAAATTATAGACTTGAGTTATAAGTTACTATAAATACAGCAGTGTATTGCTGATAGTTGTCATTCAATATCAATATATCATCAATATCATTAGATTTATATCTAATATACACCAGGCTAATAGGCACCAGCCCACAAAAAGACAGTTATAAAGAATAACAATCTAAGGATTCAAGAGAAATGGAATATGTTTATGCTCAAATAATCAAATTCATTTAATCCAATTTGACATGGAAAATACTTATTCATAACTTTATAGTAGAAGGCCACCAAGGGATCAATCCTATGAAATTTGGTGATCAACATTTACTACAATGGTTTGGATTGAGATATTCTTACTTTATATTACAACTGTAAACATATGTCCCACATCATGCTATCATAAAATCTAATATAAGCTCAAAATGCAGTTTCCTTTTAACAAGATTTAGTTAGTTTATAATGATAATATTAACAATAAGACATACCCATAGCTGCAGCAATCACAGGCAGTGGTAGGTCATAATGAAAGAACACATAAGACATGAGTAAAAAGTCAAGGTAACTACGGTGACTAGGCATTAATAATATCGGATATTCTTTCATCATTGCTCGAACCTGAAAAACAACATAAAAACTTTCCTGTTAATAATATAAATGATACCCCTTTTTCCCTCTAATAAACTTGATAGATCCATTGGATCTTTGATAGGGCCATAGACTGCATTTGCCTAATAAAGTACCACCACATTGTTAAGAACTTATAAAACCAGAAACAAAAGTATCTAATCATTTGTATGCATCACCTAACAAAAATCAATGTCAAATAAAACCTAACATGTGAAACAAAACATAATTATTGTTTGTAACTTACAATTATGTCAAATGAGCTTGCATGTACATCATTTCAAAACATGGAAGCAAAAGATTACAGGGCTCCAGCTTACATAAACTCATTCATTTCATTGATTGAAGCTAAATAGCAATTCTGTCCGTGGGTCTGGTTTAAACATATAATGTTGAAATAAAAGTGGAACTCCATCAGTAAATTTTTTAATTAGTTCATCCAAAATATATACGTAAATTCAAATAACTTCAATATATCGTTAACATAGAGTATCAATAATTTACTTAACATGAGAAACCTCCAGAAAATATACCTTAAAATTATAAGGTAGTTAACCAAACAAAAATGTCATATGCTTTCTTACCTTTTGAATGGCCTCTTCATTGACATAGATTCTCTGGAAAAGACTTTTCATGACTTTCACAAGAAAAATTGCAAATCCACGAATTACACCAACACGTAAATTGTGAGCCATCTCATCCACCACAGCCTCTGCCTCTTTCATTACATCTTCTAGTGATGATCCAGTTTCTTCACATATCTATATCAAAAAGAGTGCATAACTTTACAAAAATAAATTTTAAGATTACCTGCCCTTCTGTAATGGTGTCATATTTAGAAGTGAACATGTATATATCAAGTTTGAAGTGAACAACATTGATAGATTCTAAGAAAATTGAACTTGACATGACAAAAAAATTTTAGTTGAAAAACAAAAAAATATCAGTTGAAAAAGCGGCATAACTTTACATATGTCAAGGTATGAAACTGTTCACTAATTTGGGGAGATAGTGTGTACAAAATGTAAGTGGCCAGATTGCACAGTCATTAGAAAGTTCTGTGATATGGTATTCAGATGGTATAACTAATTAACTTGAAGTTGCTAATAGTTAAAGGAAACACATTAGTTTTACAGGTACTTTTCAATTGTGACTGACCTTTGTACCAATTTAAGCTAAAAGCACTACTGCCAAATGATATCAAACTTATTTAATTCTTTCAGAACTACAAAGATTTAATATGATGTAAATTACCTTCTCTACAGCAAATTTGACTCTGTCACTATTTAAAACATCTTGTTTGACCTCAGCTGGTGACCTGGGTTCATTGTACTTGTATGCAGGTACTTCTCTTTGTCGAAGAGCCCAGCTTACATCACTTGTGTTTCGTCTTTCATCCAAAATATCAACAAAGAAATCTTTTTGTCGTGCTGACACCAAGCGAGGATCATCTATCAAAATTATAAAAGATGGGATAGTTTAATTGGCTCACTGTTTAAAGGAGTAAAATACTGTGAAATCATTATTATTTGTGGGTGATTAATTTTTTGTGGGTTTCATGGATCAGATAAACTTTGAAATTAAGTCCTGACTAAAAATATACTCATTCACTCAACAGCACCAAAAAAGGTGTGTCGTAATCACTGAATTTCACAGGTAAAATATTTAACTACATGTACAGCTGTTACATTAAGTACTTAACAACCGAAATATAAAACTGTTGATGAAAAATTATTTATTGCAGACTTGTAGTTGGTTATTTTGAATAATGAGGCATAAACATTCATCAATCTGACTAAAGTTCAGATCTACTTATTTCTTACATGTAGATCTGATTACCACCTTACATGTTTTGCCTTCATTGTGATTCGCATTTCCTAATAAAGCTATTTTTAGCCATGCAATCAAACCGGTTTTTACAGATAGGCATTAGAAGAAGTATCAAAATATTGTTGTCCTTGGAAGTAAAAGAAATTGTTGATTTTTGTTACAAAAAAATTATTTGAAGTAATTTGAAACAAGTAAACTGAAAATAATAGTCTTAATTTTTAATGGGCAAGATTGTTTTGCCAGTTAACATATGGGTATATGGACAATGCCGAGCTGATTTTAATTTATATACTCTCCAGCCAACACAAATTTTTGTTACAGCTATGGATTTTTATTCTCATCATGTTTACTGTTTAGAGGCAAAATTTTTCAACAATGATTAGAGAAGAAAATATAATTGGTTAATTTATTTATAGTTTTCATTATCTTTTATGACTGTCTAGTACTGTCTAGCCTTTTTTGTTGGGTTTTACTTTGCACAAACACAGTATAGGTCATATGGAGACTTTCCAATTTTAGAAGTGAAGGAATACTTCAGGTGCCACTGCAGGCATTATTTCTGGCACAAACGGGCACATGAGTAGGACCACCAATGTTCAGTAAACTAGCTGGATATCTTAAACTAGGATAGTCTATACCTAATAAGAGGGCCATGATGGCCCTTACAATGTATATCGCTCACCTGATTATTAAGGCTGTTAATTAATATTGTTACCAATGAATGAAAAGTAGATAAAATGTCATAATCTTAAAAAATAAACGGATATATATATTATAAAGTTCATATCTGCACCTGGAATAGTGAAATGTAAACAAGATTTTTCCGTATATGGGCTGTCACCTAGTTTTTGACCCCTGATGACCTACAAATGTACATGTACCTATATTCAAACCTGACCTAGCAATCATTTTAACAACCTTGCCCACAAATTTTCAGGATATTTGGGCTGCAAATTTTACATTTATTATTATTTGTTAACATGATTTTTCCAAAGTTTGACCCAAGATGACCCTTCTTTAAAGATGAGCTAGAAATCAACATATTAACAACCTATCTGACCAACATCCAGGATATCTGGGCTCTAGAGTATTAACAATATATATATGAGCTGCGTGACATACCGTAGTTTTTTTTATTTCAAACTTGAGCTTGTATTCACAAAAAAAACATTCCTGACCAATTTCCAGGATATCTAGACTGCAACAGTAGGCAAGGTTTTTCCATTTGGGCAGTGTGACCTAGTTTTTAACCCCAGATGAATGATATTCTATCTTGTGCTAGAAATCATCTAAACAATCTTTCAGACCAATTTCCAGGTTATTTGGCCCAAAACAGTAGCGGTAAGCCTCTAGTGTTAAAAAGGTTTTTACATATTTCGGCTGTGTGACCTAATTTTTGACCCCAGATGACCAAAACAGTATACAGCCACTGGAGCGTTAACAAGACCTTTTTATTTTTGGTTCCTGTGACCTAGTTCTTTCGAACTTGTCTGAGCAATTACTTGGGCAAACATCCTGACCAAGTTTGATGGCAACTGAGACAAAAATTTGAATAATAGTGTTTTTAATAACTAAGTGTGGTTGGACGACAGTTTACGGACAACGGGCATTCAATGATCCGAAAAGCTCACCCTGAGCCAGCTCAAAAAGACAATGCACAATATTATGAATACCTGCATTAATGAGTTGATCCATGCTGAGTTGCATAGGGCCAAGATTTCCTTGCAGCCAAGTTAGATTCAGGGCTAAGCTGACCTTTATTCAATTACACAAGATTTATAATCTTACACTGGCTGCTCAAGAGTAACTGTTAATGGTGGTAACGAGGCTCTGCAGAGTTACCACTATACAGTTATTTGAGAGCTAGATTTTCCTATATCTGTCATTCTGTGATGATACCCAGAGTCTAAAATCCTATTTCTTGCATACATGTCTTACTTATAAATAATATTTCGAAAAGAAATAATAAAAACTTATACTTTCATTTAACATTTTTATTTCTCATAGCGGCAAAACGCTGTCATCTTAAAAATGTAATTGTCACCGTTTAGAACTGTCACTATTTAGGGGAGAAGATGTGTAAGCAGACGGATAGCTCAGTCGGTAGAGCCCCGGTACGGTATTCTGAGGGTCCTTGGTTTGAGTCCCGGTGAGGCTGCACATTTTTCTCACCCACTGATTTGGCGCCCAACGGGGATCCATCACTGGATTTAGCTTAGTTTAATTTACATTGCTCTGTGAAATTCGAGGATTAATTTCAATGTAGCAGGGGACTATGTCATGGTTCAGAACTGTTCACTATTTATGGGAGATGTGTAAGCAGCCAGATAGCTCAGTCCGTACTGCAGTGACAAGGTATTCCGAGAGTCCCGGGTTCAAATCCCAGTCAGGCTTCACATTTTTCTCACGCTGTGAGTGTGACACAATTCATTCATGAAAGGTGCAATGTCGTTTCAAGCAAGAGGCCTCGCCTCGTCTTACACTGGATTGTAAGACAAGTTTTTCTATCGCCAGTGTAAACATTGACAATCCTATCTGATATGCAAGAAAATGTTCCGCTACATGTATATTTACACAACACTACCAGTGTAGGGCTACTTCATCAGTTCATGCAAAGCGTGCATATTAAACTTTAAAGCATACAGTACAGGTAACCTACTACACAATCGTATTTACAGTCATGGATTTTATTTATATTTATATGACAGGACTCAAAGGGATTTGAAACCTTTTCTTAGTATAATAGTACATATATATACTTAGAAAATGTTATGTGTACAACTGCATGTACAAGCCGGGTGAACCAAATCAACAGTCATAAAAAGGTGCAACTGTCCAACTCACCTTTTAAAATCCAGGAATTTCTTGACTGACCCGACATTTTACTATATTGATTGGTGGATAATTTAACCTCTGGGCTAGAAGATATCAAGATAGTCCTTTTAAATACATTACATTCCAAAGTACAAAATTTAAGTTTGTGCATTTGTTTTGACACAACATAATGAAGGGCGCTGATTGGCTGGACAGAGTCGCAAGACCACTACCGGAAAACGGTTAAAGTAATACGACATTCAAATTGAGTCAAATTTTATCATAATTATCGGATAGCATGACCACCAATACATGTACTTGTATTTGGAAAAATTTAACTTCCTGAAAAAACTATTGTGCGTCCTTGACCGCTGGTTCAAATGAAGGATTCTAATCATGTTTTTCAATCGGCAGTATCCTAATTGCCGGTCTCGTCCGGTCTGTCAAGAACGACAAAATCAGCAGTCTAGGCTCATTATCATATCATCATCAAAGTCTTATTTATAGAACTAGATTGACCGTTTTATGCGTGGTTTATTTATCTTCTTTAATTTAATGTATTACATGTATTTTTTGTGGTAGAGCTCTATGGTGTTTTTTTTTTCATAAAAGTCACCTTATTTTCAGCTACTTGAAGTTTGTGCTTCAGTGACTTACTCGATCAGTCCTTCAAACCGTTTTCCGGCCCCATCCAGTGCAATTATTTTGCATTGTTGGGGCAGGAAATAATGTACTCACTAGTCACATATGCAGATATTAACTAAATAAAGTGTTTTCCCTATAATAAATGAAGCATATGCTCGCCCATATGGTTTTAAACCGGTGGCGATGGTAAATAAACCCAACACACACACACACACACACCAAGAAAATGAAGAATAATCAAAGTGAAACGGCCCAAATACAATATATAAATCAAAGCACAGAAAGCAATGAATTTGTTTGGGTCTCAGAATGTCAGAAAGGTGAAGGTTGTGAGATTATAAACCAATTTGTTTGCATAGTGTCACCAATGCTGTTTTATAACTATAGTAATTAAATTGGCTTTAAGACTTATTGCAACACTGATATTCAATTCAATGTTTATTTGGCTTAAACAATTAAAAAAGAAAAACAAAAAACATAATTTGCCTTTACTGGGATTTGAACACCAGACCTCTCGCTTTCAAAGCGAGCGTATAAACCTCTCGACCACGTGGAGTTATAACATAACAGCCTGAAGAATACCATATTATTCTAAATTAGAGTTTGTATAACCCTTATTAATTTCGATATATTTTGTTCACGGTAAAACTGTTGTTTAACACTGAATCAAATAATCATGGGACTGAATATTAGCATGTATATCTATAAGAATAACAAAATATTAGAAATCTTCGACCAATCGGGAACTATTTTTTTTGTTACGAAAATTAATGCGCCTGTCATTTGACAATCTTTACGCATTGATCTCCCCTTATTTTTTCGACGTTGAGGTACATATAAAGGGAAGTAACCGCTTCGAGGAGTTTGGACTACTTTCGGCATTTGCAAATAAGAACATCAGGGTCTGAAATTTCACTACCATTATTTGTTTGGTTTGACGACCCAAACAAATAAAAACTAACTGGTCTCTTATTCCCGACATCTACACCTAACATAGATGTCTAATATTTCATTACAAAATATTTCATTCTTTATTATTTCATCCATACATTACTAAGGAAATACATTGACTGGGTTACAGAATACAATATAGAGAGCAAGAGTCCCACCCCCCATAGAAAAAAGAAGTTTGTTTGAAAAAGGCTTATATATGCTGATAAATGTGATTAAACCTGTCTAACAATTATGTATTTATGTATACGACAAACTCACTTAACGGCTATAACCTCGAAGCTTATTTTAGTTAAATAATAATAATAAAAAAACCAAAGTTACTTATTATATACAGCCATTTACTCTGTGGTTATTGTAATATAATACAATTAGCAAACTTAATTTTATCATGAATATACATCTTGCGACATTAAACGGTAGTGTTGCGACATTTAACGGTAAGGGAAAATCGTGCGACATTTAACGTAACAGTTGCGACAGTTGCAATCTACCCCATCATGTATGATTTATGGCGAGCTAGGAATATTGCCTTTGTCATTGCAAATTAAGTCTAGAGTTCTGAACTCTTGGGGCAAATTGATTAATGATAAAAAAGATAAAATTTGTTCTATGCTGTATTTCATGTCAAAGAAACTATACTCTGATTTTGATATGGATTTTCCTTGGTTGAAATTTGTGCATACTTCCTTAAATTCTCTCGGTTTTTCAAGTCAGTCAATTCCGTCCCTCATTTTAAGAAAATTATTTCTGTTACAATTAAGGACCAATTCAAGGTTGCCAAACTTTTGTTTATAAATCCAGTAAATGTCTGAATTATAGAATTTTTAAAACTCAATATGGTTTTTTAACATTTTACCATCAGATTTAGCAATAGCGTTTTTCAAGTTTAGATGTATGAACAACAAAATGCCAATTGAAACAGGTAGACTTTTTTTTAAATTTTGGATAGAAGTCTAAGAGTGTGTTGTTTATGTTCTGATAATCTGTTAGGTGACGAATTTCATTACATGTATTTATTTAACTGTTCCTATTTTCAATGCCTGAGAAAGACATACTTAGACAATTCATATTTTCATAGACCAAACATTATTAAATTTTCAAAGTTAATGAATAGTGAAAGCAAAAATGTTTTACTCAATCTAGCAATATTCTTTCAGAAAATTATCTTTGTTTTTAATAATACATATTGCTATATTTTTTTTCATTTTGATCTCATTCTCCGATTCTAATTTTGTTAAATTTTGCACATGTTTTATTTTTAATCTATTATATATTGTTTTGTTTCTTTATGTACATAATTATGTTCATAACATTGTAATGGTTTCATTTTAATATGTATCACTTTACTTTTTTTGTAATCATTTGTTATATTGTTGTTTTCTCACATGCCCTGTTGGGCCTTGAGATATCAATAAAACTTTGAAACTTTGTCAATTCGGGACATTTAACGGTAGTCAATTGTGCGACATTTAGCGGCGGTTGTGACATTTAGCGGCAATGGTGCGACATTTAGCGGCGTTGTGACATATTACGGCGTCACAATACATCATATATTGGGTGTTCCATGAAATAGTTGCTAGATGGGCTACGTATATTGCAATATTATATTAGTTATTTCACTCCAATATGAATATCGTCGTCTGTTGTATACTTGTGCTCTCTCCAGATACGAATAGACTTACATTACATTTCTTGTGAATCACTTCTTATTGACGTACACATACATGACAGATATATTTAAAGTAAGCACATCATTACTGAGGTAAGCATCTTTTAAAATGCTCATTTTAGATTTTCTTGAGTAAAACTAAAATTTAAATATATTCTGTTTTCTCTTATTTATAGACCCAACCCCTGAAAATTCTTTTTTTTTTCTCATATAATTTTTTTAAAATCAGACTTTCCACTGTACATTATATTTTATAAAGAGAACAATTATACGCATTACATGCATTTATTTTCATAACATTTACTAAGTAAAGTTAAATAGTTGGAACACAGTTACACAGATACTGTTATGCTAATTATAATAAACAACAATTTTATTGCGATTCAAATGTTAATTGAATTTACGGGCACAAAATAATTCTTCAAAGAATGTGTTCCATGATTTTTTAACCACTTAACACTGATACAATGTTCTCCATTATGCGGCAAAACTTCATTCAATCATTCCACAAGTTTTATTTTCCCTTGTTTCTGAACATTTCACAAACATTATTTTCCTGATTTAAAAATTGCCATCTTATATGTCTTCTGATTTCAACAACAAAACACAATGTTTACATAAAGTTATCCGTCCTACTGCACGAAAGGCAATACTGTCAGGCGGACATATTAACATAACATACGTCCCCAGGCACACAACCAAGCCTAAACTTCTTGTGCCTTAATTTTTATGTAAACATAGGCTCAAGTTATCGTCATGGGACAGTACTTCGGCAAAAATGCCCCCAGGATAATATTTGAAAACAACGTGTGAAATATATCTCCAATATTTAATGCATACAAAACGCTTTTGAAACGTTCATGTTTTGCAAAATTTAAATTATTCTGTTATATACATAGAATGAAAAGTACTCAAATTTTTTCAAGAAATTATCCTTTTTAAAATTTCATAACGTTAACAGGGAGGTCATTAGAATCTACTCTTTTTTTAATGCAAAAGTTACCTCCCTTTGAACCCTTATGTCATTTGCAACGTAATCAGGGGAGGTCACTCTAAACTACTCTTTTTTAAGCACGACAGTAACCTTCCTTTTGAACCCATACGCTATTCACAATGTTATCAGGGGAGGTCATTCTAACCTACTCTTTTTTAGCGCAGCAATTGCCTCCCTTTGAACTCTTATGCAATTTGCAATATTTTCAAGGGAGGTCACTCAAATTGACTTTTTTTAGCGCACCAATTACCTCCCTTTGAACCCTTACGCCATTTGCAAAGTTATCAGGGGTGGTCACTCTTATCGACTCTTTTTTGAGCGCAACAGTTACCTCCGTTTGAAACCTAGCGCAGGAATTGCCACCCTTTGAACTCTTATGCAATTTGCAATATTTTCAAGGGAGGTCACTCAAATTGACTTTTTTAGCGCACCAATTACCTCCCTTTGAACCCTTACGCCATTTGCAATGTTTTCAGGGGAGGTCACTCTAAACAACTCTTTTTTTTAACGAACGCAACAGTAACCTCCTTTTTGAACGCTTACGCCATTTGCATTGTTATCAGGGGAGGTCACACTAACCTACTCTTTTTTGAGTGCAACAGTAACCTCCCTTTTGAACCCTTACGCCATTTGCAATGTTATCAGAGGAGGTCATTCTAACCTACTCTTTTTATTTATTTGGGTCGTCAGACCAAACAAATAATGGTAGCGAAATTTTAGACCCTGAGGCTATTAATTGCAAATTGCGGAATCCCTACTTGTAACCAGAAAGCGAAATCGTCAGCATCACCCTTCATTGCATATGTTTAACCAACAAATTCCAGAAGTTTCTGAACACAAACATTTAGGCATCTTTCTTTCTTCTGACTGCACATGGCACAAACATATTGAATACATAACTGATAAAGCTTGGAAAAGGATTAATATAATGCGTAAACTGAAATTCTCTCTGGATCGTAAATCTTTGGAAATCATCTATATAGCATTCATTAGACCTATTTTGGAATACGGTGATGTAATTTGGTGCAATTGTACCCAATATGAACTCGAACAACTTGATAAGATTCAAAATGAATGTACACGCATTGCAACTGGTGCAACCAAGCTTATCTCACTAGAAACTTTGCAGAAAGAAATTAATTGGGAATCGTTATAAACACAAAATAAATATGTTTTACAATATGCAGTCGAACAAAACTCCAGATTATCTCTCACCATTAATACCAAATCCAAATCAATCCCAGTACAGCTTACGAAACTCTGAAGATATCAGAGGAATTACATCAAGGACTACTCTGTACCACAATTCTTTCTTGCCATCAGTTATTCGTGATTGGAACAACTTGCCTGTTATAATACGAAACAGCCCTACAATATCTTCATTTAAAACTTTCTTAAACAAGGACAGAAAATATACACCAACATACTTTTATACAGGTAGTCGTAAACTACAGGTCATTCACACTCGGCTTCGAACGAACTGCAGCGCATTAAATCACCACCTGTTTTTGAAAAACATTTCTCTTACCCCTTTGTGTAATTGTGGGCAAATTGAAACTACCCAACATTTCTTTTTCGAGTGCTGTGCATACGATGCCGTCCGCAGAACACTCCTCCTTAACTTGCAAGACTTCAGCATAAACCTTCATAAACTTCTCTATGGTGACCCATCTCTTACATACCAGGACAACGTTATTATATTTACAAATGTACAAAATTATATAGAAAAAACGAAAAGATTTACTTAGATCCATTCTAATTGAGACTATAATCCTCTCTCACCCTTTTTCTTCTCTTTTCCATTATTTTGTTTTCTTCTTTTATATATATTCTTACATTTTAGACATCTACTTGTAGTTAATCTATTCTATAAAAGTTTATATATAAATATATATTTTTATGTGTGTATAATTAATACTTATTCCCTTGTCTAGTATATACTAATTGTAAACTTATTTAAGACAAACCATATAGTTCGCCAAAGGAGAAGAATTCTATAAGACTTGTCTTTCATTCTCATCCTTTTCCATTGTGTAAAAATGTTTTGTTTGTTATATATTTGTATGTACATTATATATACTTTCGGGAATAAATATGTTTAAACTAATTGCAAATGCCGAAAGTAGTCCGCTTTTTTGAAGCGGTTACTTCCCTTTATATGTACGCTAACGCCGAAAAATTCAGGGAGGCCACTGCGTAAAGATGGTCAAATGACAGGCGCATTAATTTTCAAGCAAAAAAGTTTCCGAATGGTCGAATATTTCTAATATTGTTTTATTCTTTATAGATATACATGCTTATAGTAAGCTCCATGATTATTTACATTTGTGTTAAACAACAGTTAGCGCTCGCTTAAGAAGCGAGAGATCTGGAGTTCAAAACCCAGTTAAGGCAACTCAATTTTTTTTTCAATTGTTTAAGTCAAATAAACATTGAATTGAATATCAGTGTTGCAATAAGTCTTATAGCCAATTTACTACAATTCAAACGCTGGAAAGCATTGGTGGCACTATACAAAAACAAATTGGTTTATAATCTCACAACCATCCCCAACAAATGCAGCGCCTTCTGTGCTTTGATTTTTGAGTGCAACAGTAACTGTGATTTTCAGAATTATCAATTTTGTTCATTTAACTGTTTGTTTTTTCTTTTTAAATATTGCATACTATCAATTAATTTACTAATTCAACCAGAAATAAAATAAAGGATAATTATCTCATTTTTATAACCTGATTATCAAATAAATTATAAATATATTCATCTAAAATCTAGTATCTAAAATCTGGTACAAAATCACAGTGGAGAAAAGAAATCACTGTTTCCTATCTTGCGAGCCTATACAATTCAATGTGTACCCTGCCTTACGAGCCTATATACAATTCAATGTGCACCCTATCTTGCGAGCCTATACAATTCAATGTGTACCTTGTCTTGCGAGCCTATACAATTCAATGTGTACCTTGTCTTGCGAGCCTATACAATTCAATGTGTACCCTGTCTTGCGAGCCTATACAATTCAATGTGTACCCTGTCTTGCGAGCCTATACAATTCAATGTGTACCCTGTCTTGCGAGCCTATACAATTCAATGTGTACCCTGTCTTGCGAGCCTATATAATTCAATGTGTACCCTGTCTTGCGAGCCTATACAATTAAATGTGTACCCTGTCTTGCGGCCCTATACAATTCAATGTATATCCTATCTTGCGAGCCTATACAATTCAATGTGTATCCTATCTTGCGAACCTATACAATTCAATGTGTACCCTGTCTTGTGAGCCTATATAATTCAATGTGTACCATGTCTTGTGAGCCTATACCATTCAATGTGTACCATGTCTTGCGAGCCTATACAATTCAATGTGTACCCTGTCTTGCGAGCCTATACAATTCAATGTGTACCCTGTCTTGCGAGCCTATACAATTCAATGTGCACCCTATCTTGCGAGCCTATACAATTCAATGTGTACCTTGTCTTGCGAGCCTATACAATTCAATGTGTACCCTGTCTTACGAGCCTATACAATTCAATGTGTACTCTGTCTTACGAGTCTATACAATTCAATGTGTACTCTGTCTTACGAGCCTATACAATTCAATGTGTACTCTGTCTTACGAGTCTATACAATTCAATGTGTACTCTGTCTTACGAGCCTATACAATTCAATGTGTACTCTGTCTTACGAGCCAATACAATTCAATGTGTACCCTGTCTTACGAGCCAATACAATTCAATGTGTACCATGTCTTGCGAGCCAATACAATTCAATGTGTACCCTGTCTTACGAGCCAATACAATTCAATGTGTACCATGCCTTACGAGTCTATACAATTCAATGTGTACCATGTCTTGCGAGCCAATACAATTCAATGTGTACCATGTCTTACGAGCCAATACAATTCAATGTGTACCATGTCTTGCGAGCCAATACAATTCAATGTGTACCATGTCTTACGAGCCAATACAATTCAATGTGTACTCTGTCTTACGAATAAAAGCACATGCTACTTGTGATTAGGGAGCCTATATATTTTAACTGGTACCTTTCTTGAGATAACAGGAAGTAGACTTGTTTATACACTGTGAAGGCAACAGCCCAGTAAGCTTTTGGTGGAAGGTTCTCTCATCTCTTCGAGACTCTCTTAGCGAAACTCTTTCATGATGTTGTTCGGTATTCGGCAAATGCTAGTGCACTATCTGTCACATTACATAAGTCAACATGTTGCGCTTAATTTCGAAACTGTTAAAAGCAAAAGTTTGTTTGTACCCCCGTATTAGCAGGGAAAACCCAAAATATTCTTAATTTCGGAGTAAGTCTATTAATTAGATGTTGTTTTTTTTCGGCAATCGATGACAAAGCAAACGTTAAAGTCGCTTTGATAAGATGATTTAATATTGCTTCGTCCATACTTGAAAATTTGGAAAGATAAATAGACGGATGTCTTTCATTTAAAACTCAAAGGTTAAGTATCCTTGTTAGGGCGCATTACGGGGAATTTACTCCGACTGATATACATTGTATTAACAACGGTCAAACGTATATTGGCTTCCGTAGACTCCGTATTAATTGGCTGAATTTGGAGGCACCCCAACATTAAAATAATACCGAATATCACATGATCTTGGTCAAGGACGAAGTCTAGACACCGCTGAACCCATTAAACAACAACAACAAAATAAAGAACAAAAAAAAAAACATATGTTTCAAAGCAAAGTCATGACAATGAAAATGCGAGTTGTACTACTTAAACATGTCGTTTCGGAAGACATTATTATATTATCTCGTAAAGTAAAATAATTAATGTAGGGAAAAGAGTCACAATTTATGCATGAGTGGGTCAACACTTTCGTTTTGAATGGCGAAGCATTCATCACCCTGACGAAACTTCCTGTAAAACGTACTCAAGCCATTAAAGATGCATGCCTCCAGATGAACCAAATATTTCAAAAAAATCAAACTTGAGAAAAAGCAAAGATGTTTTTACAAAAGTAAAAAGATTCAAGATAAAAGTAGTAATTTCCATGTTATGTGTGATTAAAAACCGATTTTGCAGTATTTTTCAACATATTTCTATTGCGTTACTAACGCAGATATTTTACTTTTTAATACATTTTCAAAACTTTCATGAAAATTAGCATGAATCCGGAGGCTTTAAATAATATTTTCATTAGTTGATAAAAAAAACAACAACAACAAACGTTTAAAATTACCAATTCGGACTGCTCAAGAGGCAAGGGTCTCTATGAAAAGGCTTGCAAAGAATACAGAAGTTGTAAGTATATATGTAAGGAACTATAAAAGGCCGTGCTAGCCAATGATAGGGCACGAATTTAACTACATTTCACACATACAAAGCAAGCAATGCTTTACATTAGTTTAAATACTTGTCTAACAAACACACATTCTTTCCCTGCAAGTGCCTCGACCAGATTTCAATCAAAAAGGAATGACATCATTTCTTTGCTCTGTATATGAATAATATCCATTTGTTCTTTTTTGAGACCTAAAGAATTAGTTTCCGTATAAGTACTTAAGTTTTGCATGTTGATGGAATTTGCACCCACTTTTCATTATCTAGATGAGTTGTTATGTATTTTGAAGTTAAAATTTATGTCTGAATAATAGGTCAATTTATCTTTTCCGTACATGATCATATTGTATATGCTTTATATAGATCTTACCCATCCGCCCACTTAAAAAGTAATTAGAACTGAAAGTAAAAGTTCACCGAAATGCGCAGTTCTAACTTTTAACATAAATGCGAGATCATTTCTTGTGAAGTAACGGTGATGGAGATGCATGTTTGTGTTTTAATTGTTTTTCTCCTGGGCTTTGGAGTTGATTTTACTACTCAAATCAAAGTAAGTGCATGAAAGTTATATTTTAATTATTCTATGACATATTAGGGAGCATGTTAATGAATGAATTAACTAATTAATTAACGAATGAACAGTCGTTGTTGGTTTTTAGTAACATTATACATGTATGTTTCTTTACTCAGAAAATTGAGCCCGAATTGAGCGAAAAGAAATGCTATATTAAAGAGATTGAATCTTTTTACCGGAATGGCTGCTTTGGAGTAGAAGAGGATGGACACATGGTTAGACATCAAGGGTGGTGTATTGTGGGAGATGATCAGAGGCTCACATGTGTACACGGCCATTGGTCTGGGACTGACAGTTCCGTTGGTATGAAATGTATTGTATTTTGATAAAGGACACAAAGGATGATAAATATAATGTTAAATGCTTATTCTTTTATAATCGAAACACACAAAATAATTATACTGCTGGAAAACAATTTCTATAAATTATTTTTTTATCATAATGTTCTTCAAAATTGGCTCATTTTTTTATTTCTCCGAAGTATAACAATTGTTGAATTATATCAATATTATGTTTGAATGTTTATTGTTTATAATTTATTATCTAAATATAGCTACAATCTCATTAATTAGTCCAAACAGTAGTCAACAGAACTTTTTATAGAATCATATTCACTGGGTGTAGTATCATATTCACTGGCTGAAGCCCTCGGGGCCATTATTCATTTTGCGGGCCGATTATCACCTTCCGGCCCTACTCTGTCGTGTATTAATCTCTTATTATTGTTGCGTTTTGTTCTTTATTGAATATTTCTCGATTAAAATATCATTACGTTACTATCTTAGTTAAAAGGTTCACCGCAATGAAGAGTAAAAACTTTAAAAAATTACTTTTGTATGCGCAACGTTCACGTAGTTGTGGGTCTTTTTCCCGCGCTTCAACGAAACAGGCATATAAAGTTGTACTTTCTGTGATTTTTTTTTAAATTCTTATTGCCTACTCATATAATGAAACAATTATTGACTGGTGTACCATTGAATATGATGTGATATTCACCGGCATAAAGTCATATTGACCGAGGCTATAGGTATCGCCTCGGTTAATATGACTTTCTGCCGGTGGATATCGCATCATATTCAATGGCACACTAGTCAATTATTGTATAATAATAAACATTGGCATGTACCTTTATCTGCAAAATTTAAGAAAGAAAAAAGTCATTGAAATATTGCATTTTATCTGCAGAATTGTTACAAAGGAATAAGCGGTTTTGGTCAGTTATCGGTGGGGCAATAGTAACTTGCATAATATTTTGTAAGTAGAAATAAAAAAAAACAATTTTTGTTTTCATTTACATTCATGGTTTGAAATACATTGTCACTTAGATATAAGAATATATGTTAAGAATGTTTAAAACACTGTCGCTGAGAAGCGAATGTTCTAGATTATATAACTGGAGTAGAGAGCCATTACGGTTTACCATTGTCACTAAAATAGCACTAACATTGCACTTTGGGGTCACAAGTACTTTGGGGGTCAAACTCGAGAAACGAACTCCAAAGTGCGTTAATATGTTACATACTAGTATATCAAAGCAGTTTAGTGACATACCTTACATGTAGTCCCTTACAATGGTGTTATTTTAATTTATTCTAGTAACCTGGCTAGCAAATAAAAAATGCACCGCTATTGTTTCAAATATTTTCATGCCCTGTAATTTAAATATTGCTGTTTAACTAATTGAAGATTAAACTTTCAGACTTCGTGTAAAACTTAATAAAAGAATGAATTAATGGAAACATAAACACATGTTTAATATAGTCGGGGTATGATTTAGCAGAATGGTTGTGAAGTTTGAATGTACTTATCAAATAGGTGGCAAAAGAAGCGGAGGCCGAACACCTATCAAATACCGGCCTTCATTTCCTAGACCATGCACACCAAAGGACATCAAGGGTAACTATAATGTTGGTGCTGGCGAGAACAGTGTTGTTGTTAGATGGACCGTACCGTCAGCCACGGATAGAAACGGAGGAACTCCAAGGTAGGTTACATAATTAGACTATGTTCTCATAACTTTTGTTTAAAATTATATGTTTAAAGACCCATTATGCTCTAGAAACTCTAGAAACACTGTTATTTTTATTTCTAAAATTTACACACGGACCATTTACCTGAACACGACCTGTTACCTTTTGGAAATTAATAAAGTTAAAGTGATTTATAATTTTGTATGGTACTCAAAATACTACTTTGTTTACATTTCACCATGATTTCACATTGTTGCTTTCTTTTCCAGCTATTTTTTAAATAATTTTCTTTCTTTTAACATTTGAAAAGTGTCATCCTCATTCATTATATTGATTGCCTGGATTGTAAATTATATATACATGTACATGTATTATATAATATCGAATGTATTAAAGTGTAACAATTAAAAATCATATATGTGTGTGTGTGTGCGTGTGTGCGTGCGTGCGTGCGTGTGTGTGCGTGCGTGCGTGCGTGATTTTTAATTGTCTCATATTTCAGAGTGATACAAGTTGATGGTGGTATAAATGGTGGTCGGTTTCATGGAACTACCTATGGAAAGGTCCATCATATCAAATATAAAGCTACAGATTCAGACGGCATGTCTACATATTGTGACTTTTCATTCTCGGTCACTGGTAGGTACCAAAGTTACAAGAAATACATTGTTAGTTTTTTTCTATTAATACCATAAAATCAGCAGTTTTTTTCAACCATGTACACATTTCTGTATGCATAACATTACGTTTTTCAAACATTTTTTGCTAACGTATAGTTTGTTAACATGTAAGTGTGATTTGATCAAATGGGGTCCCTGTAGTTCCATTAGGAAATAAACTACTTCCATTGCTTAGAACTGGTTGATTTCAGAGCGGATTTGAGGCTGCGTCTATAAGCATATACTTTCATTTACAATCGAACTAGATTTTGAATAAAATAAAAAAAAGGTTCGGATTAGACCGATTAGACTATAAGGGACTAATATATTTAGAACATCCTTAAAATTTAAAGTTCGGAACAGTCTTTAAATAAGCAAGAAAATGTAAGATACTTCTGTGTCCGTATTAAATATGTTGTTTTGTCACAGAATACCTTCAGATTTCATTAACAGTTAAATGTATTGTAGTGGGAAAGGTCTTGAATTGCTGTTTACCTCAAACCAATCCAGCGATGGTAAAAGAAAAGAAAATAAGTAGAGAATAGGAAGAACTATATATACCATGATGTTTAAATATTTTCTTTATGCCAGTGCTGACCTGTAATCTCCTACCATGGCCTGCTAATGGCGCCAGAAAGTGTGACAATAGCAATATTCTTGGAAGCACGTGTCACTATACATGCAACAATGGATACAAACTGACCGGAACTAGTAAAGTTACGTGTGAAAATGCTGTGTCGCCATCATGGTCTGCCATCCCAACTTGTGACAGTAAGTAAAGATGGGAGAGGGAAATGAATGTTTTCTTCGCATGTCCCTGCTTTTACGTTTTGGAGGTATCAATTACGATACGAACAGAGAAAATTATACAGTGAAAGTTCTATATTTCTAAATATATTAGTCTTTCATACTGTGTTTTTATTGGCATGCGATGTAATAGCGCTGATAATAAAATACAAAACGTTTTACACAATTAAAAGAAGGGATGTAGATAAATGTTTTGTCTTTGCACTCTTTTGTCGTCAATTGAGAGCCTAGGTTTAAAATTTTTATGCCCCCACAAAGTGGGGTGCATATAGCGTTGCACTTGTCCGTCCGTCCGTTCGTCAGTCCGTCCGTACGTCCCGAAATCTTGTGAACGCAACTCCTCTTGAACCGGATGGCAGATTTTGCTTAAACTTACAGGGATGAACAACCTTAATGTGTAGATGGAAGTAAAGGAAGGAATTTTTGCTGCGACCAAATTTAAAAGAATTATGGCCCTTTGTTGATTTTTTTCACTATATACTATGTAGAAATTTTGTGAACGCAACTCCTCTTAAACCGGATGGCAGATTTTGCTTAAACTTCCAGGGATGAACAACCTTAATGTGTAGATGGAAGTAAAGGAAGGAATTTTTGCTGCGACCAAATTTAATAGAATTATGGCCCTTTGTTGATTTTTTTCACTATATACTATGTAGAAATTTTGTGAACGCAACTCCTCTTAAACCGTATGGCAGATTTTGCTTAAACTTCCAGGGATTAACAACCTTAATGAGTAGATGGTACTAAAGGAAGGAATTTTTGCTGCGACCAAATTTAACAGAATTATGGCCCTTTGATGATTTTTTTTCACTGTATACCATATAGAAATTTTGTGAACGCAACTCCTCTTAAACCGGATGGCAGATTTTGCTTTAACTTCCAGGGATGAAAACCTTAATGTGTAGATGGAAGTAAAGGAAGGAATTTTTGCTGCGACCAAATTTAATTGAATTATGGCCCTTTGTTGAATTTTTCACTATATAGCATATATATGTTGTCAGTGGGGGGCATCCGTGTCCTTTGGACACAGTTCTAGTCTGACATTGTGTTTCGCACAAATCGATCTTATTAGCATTTATCTCATACCCGTCCGTGAAAACGGTATGGACGACCGTGCATATATCAATTAGCGTCTGTTTTAATCGTTTTTGTCGTAGACATGCATCGTGTATATTCAAATAGAAACGACATTACTACAGGAAGTAACGACCTATCTTCTTATAAAGGTATTCCAGAAATAACTTGACGCTTGAAATAGTGGTAATAATAAAATAACGTTTTGTTAAAGAAATATAATTATAGATGTTATATATCTAAATTACCGTATTATATCTCACGTGATTAATTTACTAAATATTGCATTATGTGCCATCAAAATGTAACAATCCAGCGCATACCTGGTGCCTGGTATTATTTATATACTATAAACCACAATGGTCTGTATGGATAAGAAAAAAAACCCATATATTTTACAACATAGTGATTTTCACTCAATTTTACAATGTGGAACTGAGTGAACTTTATACTACTTATTTGTTTGGTTTTTATAGAAATGACTTGCAGTGAACCGAAATACCCATCACATTCTACAGTCATGTGTTCGGACTCTAACTACGGCTATCAATCAATTTGTATATTCAAGTGTGATAGTGGATACGCGTTGAAAGGGGCCAGACATATTCAGTGCCAGGCAGACGGAAAATGGTCGAACTATGAAGCCTCATCATGTATCGGTAAATTGCCATGATAAAGAACTTTTTATGTTTTATTCGTTGTTATTAAATGAATATGAATGTCATAAATCATTTAAGAAATGACTTGGATCCAGAATATTCGTTTAGCATATTCATAAATTACTTTATTTCTAATTTATCTTAGATGACACTCCGCCGACCATCTCCTGTGTAACTCCGCAGATATTTTATGCTGACCGAGGTGTTACAATGGGACAATGGGATCAGTTCTAGAGGTGGGAACTGAAATTGTAAAATATAAGGCAGTTGATGTAGATGGAAGTGAATCTCAAGAATGTTTTATCCAGCTCCGTATTGAAGGTATTTTATAAACTACCGACATATTGACATGTGATCTCGTGCTTGTATCATAGTTTGGGGATCTTTCTGTTGAAAATGTGTCAGAGTTAAATCCTACAGTGCGTTAACTGGAGTGCAGGTATTAGTTACCCGCACTCCCAGACTCCAGAACATGCCCATTGATTGGCTCAATTTTTCTGAAGTTTGATTATTGTGACGGTAGAGACAGGGAAAGCGATAGAAATATCATATTAAGATGCTCGTTCATTGGTTACTTTTTTTCTTGGGTTTCATATTTTGACAACAGGGAATGTGTTATTTTTAACTATGATACAAAAGAGACACTCGACATCTGATTTATACTTGGGGGCTACGCCACCTCGTACAAATCAGATAGTCTCGTGTTTCTATGCTCTTTCTATTACTTATACAATGATTTTATATAATCATTTGATAAATTAATTACAATATACTTACTTTTACTGTATCGGATATTTACAAGCAATAAAACAGTACGATATCAATTCTGGGACTAACTCATTTGACGTTCCAGATACCAGATTGGTCGTAATAACATAATAATACCATGTAATAATAATAATAATAATTTTTTTTTTTATTTACCTTTACTTTAAAAAGACTTAAGGTTTTCTTATTGACTGATATTGTGCCGATATGTAATAACATTTTGGTTGAATTGTTAATGAAATGTCCTACGAAATTATAACAATAAACTACTTTATTTTCTGATTGGCTTTCACATGTTAAATGTTCAAAAGTTCCGCATTTAAAAATTCTCAATGTTACAGAAATAACTTGCGGGCATCCGTTAGAGAGTTTTACTGATGACTACATGAGATTCAACTGTTCTACACCAAAGTCCGGATATGTTTACGGTGCGTCTTGTCTACTTTCTTGTATCGCACACCTGCCACTAGAGGGCCGTGATCTGATCACGTGCGAGGACAATGGCCAATCAGAAGGTGTTTGGAGATGGGGATCTGGAGGAAAGCCATTTTGTAGAGGTAGTGTTTAAAAACAAGACAATAGAACGGTACATAATAGCTAACAGCCACAACAAAAACAAAATAAAGAAATCTTTTTGTTCACTTGACCTCGACGTTCTTGTACATCCATACAAGGCGTTGATTGTCATCACATGAAATTCATCGCTGAATCAATAGTGTTTTCGATTTTTTCCCCATAGTTTGTATACTTTTCCCAGTAATTGTGAGCAGATTTCTTTTTGAAGTTATTTTGAAACAACTTTAAATATGAATGTTTGTAGACATACTATATTGGTAAATAGGTTCATTTACTGCAGGCAAAACTGTTGAACCCAACCTTAGATTTATTATATTGAATTTGCACACCCCAATCGTATATTGCAGTCAACCGACTAAAGAAATACATGTAAATTGCAGTAAAACCATCATACGTTGTTTTTTTATTGATTATGAAGGGTAGTAAATTGAACATAAGTTACTATTCCTATATTTTTTACATTTATATATTTTTTCATAATTATGTATCTTACATTTTATCTATCACCAGTTACTGTTGTAGGATGTCATTAAATCTAAGAATTAATCTATTTTAAACTATGAAATAAAATGTGGATTTATATGTGCGGACCTTATGGTTAGTAGACAAGGACACTTTAATTTACTTATTCTTCATAGATGTATCTCATTTCTTATTTTATGAAATTAAATGAATAAAATCTTTATTATTTCTATTTTCAGAAATTGCTTGCCCTGAACTAGATGGACCAATAAACGGCGCCCTTACCCATGATTCATTATTAACACGCCCATTACGTATCATGATGTGTAATGACCAATTCGATATACCGGACATGGGCACACATTTTCACGGTTATTTTTTATGCACCGACAATGGCAAATGGATGCCATTTTCGTCAGTGCCAGATTGTATAGGTATATAGATATAAATTAAGCTGGTAAGAGTTGTCAAACTAAATGGTTAACTTAATATTTATATGTAAGATTCGGAACCTCTGTATAACGTCTGTCGTATTTTCTGTTATTATGCCGGTAAGAGCAGACTCTAATATTGTATTAATAAATCTAAAACCATGAGTTTAGCTCGAATATATAAAAAAAATGCTCAAATAAGCTTGAAAGGCGTCAATTCATATGAACAAGAGACAACCGGGGTCGTCCGAGGTTATAAAGGCATAAACAATAAACATAAACTTAGATTGGTCAAAAACCTACAGAATTGTAATTAAATAGATATCTCAATTTTTGAGAAATAATTACCCGGTATGTCCCCACTATTTAAAAACTGATTATATTTCTGCGTTGATGTCGAATAAAGTACATGTACTATCTGTATTTAAATACATGAGTATGGGTCAATTGAAATATTAGTTATGTCTCCCAAAATTTTTGGGAGACATATTGTTTTTGCCTTCGCCGTCTGTCTGTCTATCCGCCCGTCCGTATTGTCCGGTCTTCACAGGTCAAACTACAAGTGGGATTTCAACCAAACTTTGCAGGAGTGATCAGTACTATCCCTAGTTGTGCACATCGCCGGCACGTTCCGCTTTGCTGCACAAAATGGTTACCAGAGCTAAAAATAAAAAACTTGTCCGGGCTTCACAGGTCAAACTACTAGTGGGATTTCAATCAAACTTTACAGAAGTGATCAGTACCATCCTTAGCACATCGCCGGCATGTTCCGCTTCGCTGCACAAAATGGCTGCCAGAGCTAGAAATAGAAAAATATTGTCCGGCTTTTACTGGTCAAACTACTGGTGGGATTTCAACTTCACATGAGTGATGGATTTCAACTTCACATGAGGGATCAATACTATCCCTAGTTATGCACATCGCCAGCACATTTGTTTCGCTGTATAAAATAGTTGCCAGAGCTTTTAATAGAACAATCTTGTCAGGCTTTCACAGACAGAACTGCTGGTTGGATTTCAATGAAACTTTACATGAGTGAACAGTACCATCACTAGTTGTGCACATTGGCGGCACGTCCCGCTTCGCTGCACAAAATGGCCGCCAGAGCTTAAAAAGAAAAAAACTATAACAGGTCAGACTTCTGGCGGAATTTCCACCAAAATTCACAGGAGTGATCAGAACCATCCATAGTTTTGGGAGCCATTTGTTTTTGTGACAAAAACCCTTCTAGTTAAGAAAATGGTCTTGCATGCGTAACGATGATGTTACTGAAATCTACAGGCTTGTCATATTTTTCCGATGAAAATATAAATGCTCTCACAAATATTAGATACAATACTGTAATATGACTGCTCTTTTTGATCAGATTTAATATTGGACGAAGTGAAATACTACCAGCATTATTTTAAAAAAAAAAAACGTTTGGATGTTATAATTTTATTCAGTTACTGCCATTTAATTTTTCAGTACCACGAGATCCAACATATGTAAAATTACCGGCTGAGATATTTTACTATGGCGGGAAATGCGGTGAAAATGATACAATTGCACAAATAAAAGAGAATTTCCAGACTATTCTTGAAATACATTTGAACCCGTTGCTCGCGCCCGTTTGTCCGTCTGGGGCAGTTTGTATTGCGGAACATATCAAGGTCACGTGCGGACCAGTACAGAATCGCAGGAAGAGATATCTATCACTAGGAACATTGAGCCGCCGTTCTCAAGAAAATGAAGGTAATGGAACAGTCATTATTTCCGGTCTGTTATGTATAATTAATTATACTTGTGCATTACTAAATATATTGAACTCGTTGAATAAAGTAAAATGTCGCTAACCATTATGTTTTTCAGATGCACGCATAATATGATTTTATTCACCTCTTTCAATAATATTAGAACTGAACTTACACTCATTGCCTGGCCTTTTTATATTTTCAGCATCAACAAAAGAACATCGCAATGAGACGCTTGACGCCGAGAACCATTTGCTTGTAGTTGAATTTCATATCAAAATGCATATAAACACTAGTACTTCAAAGCTTAAAGACACTTTAAAAACATTGGATGACGTGCGTGTCAATATTTTGCAGCCAACAGTCCAAGATCTAATCAACAATGGAACATTCGACATAAACAATTTCACGTTAACGAATGCTTCATTTGTGACTTCAAATAATTGGGAAATTACATGTGATTCTGGTCATATACTGGACCAATCAATATGCAGTAAGAAAAATTAACCTAGCTTTATTGTGTAAATAATTTCTCGTAAATGACATTTTTTGGCAGTATTCTATTACTAATGAAACGAGGTCAACCTGGTCTATTTAAATAATTAGATCAATAGAAAGATTTATTGAATTCAGGTTTTGTAAGGTGATAATTTGACGTCTTTAAGGTATATCATGCCACATCCTGTCAACAACATAAAATGTGATCTGAAGACACTTTCAACATGTCATAACTTATCGGATATAAACAAATGTTTTATATTGTAACATAACATATCGAATATCTATCCATTTTACAGAACCATGTCCGATTGGTTACTTTCTTAACGAAACAAGTGATAAGTGTGACCAATGCCCAGCTGGTCAGTACAAGGACATAGAGAGTGAGAGCACATGCTCGATATGTCCAAGCGGGTTCACAACACTAGGATCTGGGTCCAAATCTAGATTGGACTGTGTCAGTAAGTACTTGTCTGTATGTATATATATATGTGTGGTTTAATAAAAAAGCTATACTCTACTCAACCAAAAAAGAAACCTGACAATTTTAATGTTGCAATATCTTTTTAACATGGGCATCTAATAAAAACATATTTATCTCACATCTGTAGATTTTCGATACACAATATGTGTGTAAACACAAGCTAGCTTGATTCTAACCGAAATTGGGTAGTCTTCAAATAGCCGTATTGGTATGTGGCGCCCGTGCTCAATGAATGGAACGCAACAGAATGTGAACAAAAGCGCTATACATTCACCAAGTGATTACACAGTATAAATCACCATTGACATTTGATGATTACAAAATGCCACGTTTATCAGAGGCCGAAATAAATCGGGCTATCGGTATGCTTCAAGCTGCCGTATGTGCCGTTGACGTTAGCAGGACATTTAACTGCAGTCGCAACACAGTGCATGAGCTTGTCAGGCGCTTTAGGCGGACAGGTGATGTGCATGATCGTCCTAGGTCAGGTAGACCAAGAGCAACTAGCCAACGGGACGATCGGTAATCGTTTTGACGCACTTACGTCACAAATTCCAACCTATAGACGAGACTGGAACAGATTCTTGATTTCAGATGAATCTAAATTCAACTTGAGTAACGCTGATGGTCGTCAACGTGTCTATTGTAGACAAGGTGAAAGATTTACTCCTGTCTGTGTCAGAGCACTTATTCGTTTCGGGGTTAGGGGGGAGGGGGAGTTATGATTTGGGGTGGTATTATGGGGACTCTTAGTCATTCGAGGCAACTTAAATGCCCAAAGGTATATAAATGAAGTTTTGAATTCCTTTCATGCAAAGGAATGCTTCAGTTGTGTTTCAGCAGGACAATGCACGCCCGCATGTTACAAGGATCACACAAGCTCGCCTTGCAGCGGCTAACGTAAACGCCATGCATTGGCCGGCATATTCTCCGGACATGAATCCAGTGGAGCACATTTTTGACGAACTGGGGAGACGTGATCGTCGTCGTCATGCACCTCGCACTGTAAACGAGCGAGCAAATGCCCTTGTCAGAGAGTGGAACAACTCCCTAATCTGCTTCGTAAACTCGATGAGAAGACGTATTGAAGCACTCATTAGAGCCAGAGGTGGTCAAAGGTGGTACTAGGGTGCATTAGAACTTCGATTACCAGACAAACTCGATTGAAATTTCAAGTTATTACTACTGAAAAGCAACATAATGGCAAAAGCTTTAATATGCCAAAATCAGTTTTGACCCCTACATTACATTCGACGTCATTTAACATTTTGACGCGTGCACTATTTAAATCACATTGCATAAGTTCTTCAGCAAGGCATTGCACTATAATATCCTATCTTGGTTTGACTCATATGTTCAGAAATTTGATAAATAACATATTGTCAGTTTTCTTTTTTGGTTATATATTTTCAGTGTTTGTCATTTTATGAACAACAGCATTTTTCGATTCAGCAAAGATTACTTTTCGGCCAATGTCTTCTTAGTTACTTCTTTTCATTCAAATTGCACACTGACATTGAATGGTCTCCTTTATAGCAACTGTTTGGTTGTGGTATGCATGTAGTACTGTCTCTGATGTCATATAGCCTTCCTCCTTTTCTTTCAGAACAATGCAGACCGGGAACATATTCCCCCAATACTGTCGAGACATGTTCCACGTGTCCCCTCGGTTACTATCAAGATCAATACGGGCAGACGACATGTAAACAATGTCCTTTTGGTACAACAACTGTGTCGACAAACAGTTCGTCTGCTGATGATTGCAAAAGTATTATTTTAGTTGTTTTATTTTGATAGATTTAAGCATTAAACTTTGTACCCTCCTTTAATTATTCTTTATTAATATAATTATTCTTTCTCTAATATGACACCCCCTAAATTATACTCAACAATTATACGGTAATGGCATATTTCCATGAAACCAGTATTAAATTTGGTTAAAATTGACATATTTTAGTCATACACCTAAACAAGAATGCTTTTTTGCAAGATATCCTAAATCTGTAGATTTTACGTAAAACAGAACAACATTTACCCATTTCTGCAAAAGTTAAACTAGTTCGTTAAAATGTAAGCATACGTCTGAAACAATCATCATTTTCTAAATGTTCTTATTTGTTAAAAAATGAATTTTGAGTTACAAAGTTCAGATAGTTTTAATATTTAAAATTGAGCAATATAACATTTAGTAAGTTTAACATAACTGAAAGATGAAAAACATAGAGTGTAGCACCATTTATCGAAATTTTATTTGCTGTACTGTTGCCATTATTTTAGATCTACTCTTTCCTTAATTTTTGCAGTCCATATATTATAATGGAAATGGCCTAGTGATTGTCTAAAGTTCTAAACGGACATGAAGCAACTTAGAAACACTGTTTTGTCTCAATTTGTATTTTGTTGAAATGACATTTATTTTAATTCTGATAAATGTTAAATATTAATTTATTAAACCGTGTTTTTTAAAAAGAATTTATACCTTACCAAATTGATTGAAAAACATATTAAAACAACATAAAAAGAATCAAAGCTTCAATAATGTGGAAAAATAAATAAGAAAAAACCTGGACCTACGCGTTCTCGATCTTACAATACGTAGAACATTTAGAAATTATAAGCCGAAAGTTTACTCTATTACGCTCAGCAGACAAAAAAATTATATTAAAATCACAATCTCAAATCTATCAAGGATTAATGTATTGTGTGTGTTGGTCGTATATATGTAATCATGCAATGGACTGGTTCATAAAATCAAAAATGTATAATTATGTATTGTAAAAAATGATAATGTGCCATTACAACAAGATCAAACTTGTGTCGTTTTCTTTTCTTTCCAGCATATGACGCATGTATGTCGTCACCATGTAACGGAAATAACTGTACCAATATTGACGACAGTTATATATGTACTTGTCATGGAGGTTGGTCGGGTACAAATTGTACGACGCCGCCGGATTATTGTGTAGACAACGCATGTGAAAATGGCGCCACTTGTATAAGTGGAAGTACAAATTACACATGTAATTGTGTCCTCGGATACAGTGGACTGTTCTGTGAAATTCCTCAATGTGAGTTTTATATGTGAATACTCTCACAAATAACCCCTCAAAACTTGTCGTAAATTGATGCTTATCTAAAATCTAAATTTTGCAGTTATCTAAATACTAGGAGTGTTCAAATATGAATGCATTTACGTTCACAGGCAAAAGTATCGGACCTGGGAAAAAAAATATGACCAGGTTGATAAAAAAAAAACCTGTGTTCATCTTAAAAGTGTCAAAAAAAACAAAAAAAAATGTATATAATGACCCCCTTTAAAAATATACTATAAGTTAAGAGTATATATACTTAACTTATAGTATATTTTTAAAGGGGGTCATAATATACATTTTTTTTTGTTTTTTTTTTTTGACACTTTTAAGATGAACACAGGTTTTTTTTATCAACCTGGTCATATTTTTTTTGCCAGGTCCGATACTTTTGCCTGTGTTTACGTTATGTCGCAGTCCACTCTTACGATATGGGAAAGGTGCTGCTAAGAGGTTCTGGGCTTGAGGGTTGCTATAAAAATACAGAAATACGCTCTCAGAAAATATTTATTATCAATGAATACGAAGTCTGGCTCGCGCCATGAAAATCTTCAGTAGGAGTGCAAAGACAAAATAATGACAAATGACACAAAATCATGAATGGCAAAATGTAGAATAACAAGTATGGGATCAATACAGACATTCATATTTACCTATAAAAATACAGAAATACGCTCTCAGAAAATATTTATTATCAATGAATACGAAGTCTGGCTCGCGCCATGAAAATCTTCAGTAGGAGTGCGCATGCGTGAAGGTACTTAGTGCGGAAATAGAATATTTAAGATTGAGGCCCGTACCAATGGTTAGTACATACTTGTTAATAAATGAATGAATGAAGAAATGAATGAATGAGTAAATGAATAAAAGGATGAATGTATGGAATATAGGAAAAGGACACAAATATAGGACTTCACATAATCTACGGTGTACAATACGGGACATACATTTACATTATAACATCTAACATTAATACATCAATATGACCCTGCGACAGTTATAATGTTCAATTTTAGACACACACAAAAAAAAAGATGAAAGATATCAGGAAATGAAAGATATCTGTTACACGCCTACTAAACAGTGGCTCTTTCACATTTTGGTGATCTGTTTAAACGAGAGCCCTCGACACATCCGTTGTAGAGCCATTGACCAAAACAAAGCAGAAACAGGTAAACACAGTTTCTAAATATATCCGCTTTTTTTAAAATATGCTTGTTTTTCAAAAATCGAAGAATGCTATGCCACGTAGAACATTTTCCTCGTCAGTTTGCATTTAATTTCGATACGAAATACCCAAAAATGACGTTTCCAGAACTTTTACAAAATATTAACTTTCGTGTTTTCTGTTACGTTGAGACACATTTTTAGTGATTTCTTTACCGTAAAGTAAGTGTCTGCCCAATTTATCATGAATGAAACATGACCCCAACCTACCCTTTAGCTCAACACAAAAACTATATTTCAAAGAACTTGGTTAAAAATAAAATATTTTCATTTGTTCAAATGTGATCGAGTCATCGACAGAGTGCTGGCGCCATCGGCAATGTGAAAGAGCTCTCGAAAATGTGATGGAGCCAATACAAGCATATCCACGATCATGCTATCAAGTTTTTTCACAGTCGAATTGGGATGAAAAATTAGCCAAAAAAAAGAGGATCCTTTTTTAATTTTGTATAATACTAGTAATAAGAATACCCAAAACCGGCGAAATATAATACATTGTATACATTATAGCACATAGTAAATTAGTAAGTAAGATTCAGCAAATAATATGAAAAAATAATGTTCATTTTAATGTTTTCTTAAGTGTAGAATGTTAAATTTGCAAACAATGGTGTCTTTGATCAAGATTATTTGATTTGCTTTTTCAAAATTGGTCCTTGTGTACACATTCTTTTATTGGTTTTCGCCGGTGTCCTGTGCCGAAGATTTATACTTGATTTAATGTTCATTGTTTTTGTAGTAATATCAGCTGATTAGCTAGTTTATAATATATGCACATTGCGCATGCTCAATAACATGTCTAGCCAGTTCCTCGATGTTAGGGATTTTAGGAGAATAAATTTACATCTTGTAGAGTATGCACGTGTTTGTGTTATATCACTATTTTAAGAAGTCTACTTGATTAATATAATTAACTCTTACCAACAAAACAGTTTTGACACTAACTTTTAAATAGTGTTGCATTGCTTTTGCGAAATGTACTTCGTGCTAAACGCCACACTTTAACATTTCATGAATACAAGTCTTTATAAACTGTATAAATTTTGTATATTGATGAATATTAATCGCCATATTCCACAATGTCGACACTAATTATGTGCTTGTATTGGCTCCATCACATTTGTGAGAGCTCTTTCACATTGCCGATGGCTCCAGCACCGTGTGTTGAGTCAAAGGTGAGGTAGGCACTATATGTTACATCCAATATTATGTGGATCAACATTAACTTTATAGTAGAGAAATCACTCAAGATGTGTCTGCTCGCGAAAGAAAACACACGAGTTGATAATGGGTAGAAGTTCTAGCAACGTCATTTTGGGGATTTTCGTATCGAAATTGCATCCAAAATGATGAGAAAAATATTGTTCGTGGCATAGCATTCTTCGATTTTTGAAGAACAAGCATGTTCTTTTAAATCTGATTTTTTTAGAAACTGTGTTTACTTTTTGCAGCTTTGTTTTGGTTGATGGCTCTACAACGGAAGTGTCGAGGGCTCTCATTTAAACAGATCACCAAAATGTGAAAGAACCGTTGTTTAGTAGGCGTGGGTTAGATGTACACGTTTGCCTTACATTCATACCACAATAAGTAAATCCGTCCACTTAGCTTTGTGTATAGCTCGCGATTATGCAAAAATTGTTGGTTGATAGGAGATCAGAGAATGCCATTTAAATACCTTATATTAAGAATTAAAGTCATCTTGGCATAGGGTGTAAAGAAGTGTGTGCGTGCGTGCGTGTGTGTGTGTGTGTGTATGCGCGCGCGCGCGCGCGTGTGTGTTATGTTATGTTATGCCAACTGATATCTGTCAATCATTATTCCCTATACAGTGGATAAATTAGATGGGGGCTGGTCAGAATGGGTGGTATCAGCATGTTCAAAGACTTGTGGAGCAGGAAGTATGAATAGAACAAGACAGTGTAATAGTCCAGTCCCAGGTACAAACGGTTCTGATTGTGCTGGTGACGCTACAGAAACTATAGCTTGTAATATGGACGCTTGCCCTGGTGAGATTTTCTCAACGTTAAAAACATAAATATTTATTAATTAAAATTTTTTTTATTATTATTATTATTATTTAATTTTAGCCAGGACGAAAAAGATTTGCCGCATTAACTATAGCATGGCTTAATGCCATTTCAGACAATTTTTTGAGTAAAATTACATTTTTAAGAAAGCATGATAACAGATTAACTGAGCTGTATAGTTAATTAGTGTTTGAATTTTTTTTCGTCCAATAGAATTGTTGTATTTCAAATGAATCATTACACATTTACTTTGTTAAATCGGCTAAATTTTCATCTGTCTAGTAAATCGACAGTTTTATAAAAATAATTCCAAAAACTAAATTGGTTAGTGTTTATAAGTAAGCATTAACCTTCTAATTTTATTTTGTAAATGTTTGCTAATAAACTTAAAACTGTCTTCGGAACGTTGAGAACTATGATATGCAGACAATAGATTTGACTGTTTAACTGTTTTGATGTTTTATTCTTAACAACAGTGTGTAAAGAACTCAGGAACACATCCGGGACCGTGCTGGACTGTACTACAGACGAAGCAACCGGAAGTAAGACTTGCACGATATATTGCGAGGATGGTAAAGTGCTCCCACCAGGATTAATAGATGAGGAGTCATTTACTTGTGGTCCTAGCACTAACTACGAATGGGGCTATTTGGAAAATGCTCCTAGTTGTGTCGGTTAGTTAAAATTATTTTGTTGTTGTCGTGTTGCTGTTGTTTTTTGTTTTGTTGATGTTGTTGTTGTTGCCTTGTTTGCTTGTTAGTTTTTTGTTGGTTTTTTGTGTTGTTGTTTTTCATTATGTGTGTAGTAAAAACTTAACAAACTTAACATCTTGAAACATCTTCTAATGAGTGTCTTTTAAGTTTGTTCAAATAAAAGCCTTGGGGTTTAAACTGGCCCCGCTCCAGGGGCCTTTATACAGGTGAGCGACCTCAGGGCCATCATGGCCCTCTTGTTTGACTCTTATACTGGTAAATTCATGGAATTAGACTCTGAAGTTAATCATGTAAATTGTAAAAAAAATGTTTAAATGAAGAAGTTTAAAAACTTCTGTAGATAAATCTGTTGCAAATTAAAGGCACAAAAAGCCTCAAAAACAGAACAAGAAAGAGAAATACGAAATTTAACTGTTTCAGAGCATGTTAGATTCTTTTCACTTGAAGAAAGGAGCACTGAATTTGAAATTGTTCAAAAAAAAGCAGTAAAATATAAGCAAAGTAGTATTTTGACATCCATACAAAATACTAAATCACTATGACTGTACTAATTGCCAAATGGCAAAGGAAGCAAACAGTGGTTTAGGTACTTGGCCAACTAGTAACTTTTTGGAAACAATAACGTAAGATCAAAAATAAAAAGCTTTGGGGAAATAAAAACTAAAGAGTTTCTGGGGCATAGTGGGCCTTTAAGTATCCGAGTATTTTAAACTTCAGCTAAAAAATCATAAAATAATTCTTACATAAATGATTTACTCCTGATTAAATCAACATTTATTTATTTGTAGACCCTATCAGCCCAGGCAGCATTAACATTACTGTGACAATAGAGTATGTGATTGAGATACCTGACAGTGTGGCGTCACGTTTTGTGAACTTGATAAACGAGCAGATATTAACAGTACCATGTTTTGATTCCATCAGTTGTCATACACATATAGAGATAGCCAAGTCAGACATGACGATTGTTTTTAGTATTCCTATATCTCGGGGAACAGACATAGAGTACAGTGGCTCCATACTAAGCGGAATACGTAAGTACTTATATGGTAATATCTATGTCATATATGACATAGATATTACCATGTCGTTATCTTTTTATCATAACAATACAATATAAAATGAATCGTATGCATGGCAAAAAGAACGCTTTGAATTCTACACAGATGGCCTGTAGTAACTAATTCGAATAGCAGCCAAAAATGTAGGAAGATCACAAAATTTTATTACATAGAGCAAGTCGTGCAATAACTACTTACAAACAGATAAATTCAAAATGTATTCATAATAAAACCTGGAAACAAATTATACATGAGATTAAAGGTAATATTTAAACGGTATAAAAATATACATTTTAGCCATAATTGTACGATTAATTTTCTGACGTTTTTATTCTGGGTATATTTAAAACAGGAGATGGTGTTTTAAAAGAAGCAATTGACGCAATAAACAACCTTGAAAAAACTGCACAGTACATTCAGAATAATACAGATAAGTTGTTTGACGTCATTGTTGACGATGTGACGTACACAGTTAAAGACGGAAGTCTTAAATTTATGGCTGGAGTCATGTGCAATGGTGGATTCGTGCCTTATGGTGGATTTTGCGGTAACATCAGTATAAGAAAAATAGATCTAATAAGATAATTTGTATAAAAATGTTAGCTTTATTTTGAAAATTAATGCAATGTTTTAAAATATATCATGATTAAATTGATAAAATGATAAAACATTTGGTTGAATAAACAAAAAATAAATATTTTTAAGCAGTAATATAGTCCAAAAATTGTTTTATTTAACAAGATATAATTAATTTGCATTTTTTTCATGATTCATGAAGAAATTCAGTAAAATTTATATGATAATATAGTGACATGTCCGGTGGGCACACATTCAATCGATGACGTGTGTACATTTTGTGAAAAGGGACAATACCAGTCTGACGCAGGACAGACGTCATGTATACCATGCCCCAGTGGACAGACGACAAATACAATAGGTTCAACAGATAGCACTCAGTGTATAGGTATACATTATCTCTCAACATAAAGAATGAACTGCGATCTACTTAAAAACCATTAGAATTAGTTTAAACACTATAATACAAATATGATTAACACAAAGGTTATACAAATATGATAAACACAGAGGTTATACAAATATGATAAACTCAGAGGTTATATAAATAGAAGTATGATAAATACAGAGGAAATACAAATATGATAATCTCAGAGGTTATACAAATAATTATGATAATCTCAGAGGTTATACAAATAATTATGATAAACTCAGAGGTTATACAAAAATATGATAAACTCAGAGGTTATACAAATATGATAAACTCAGAGGTTATACAAATATGATAAACTCAGAGGTTATACAAATATGATAAACTCAGAGGTTATACAAATATGATAAACTCAGAGGTTATATAAATATGATAAACTCAGAGGTTATACAAATATGATAAACTCAGAGGTTATACAAATATGATAAACTCAGAGGTTACACAAATATGATAAACTCAGAGGTTACACAAATATGATAAACTCAGAGGTTATATAAATATGATAAACTCAGAGGATACACAAGTATGATAAACTCAGAGGTTACACAGATATGATAAACTCAGAGGTTGCACAAATATGATAAACTCAGAGGTTACACAAGTATGATAAACTCAGAGGTTACACAAATATGATAAACTCAGAGGTTATATAAATATGATAAACTCAGAGGTTACACAAGTATGATAAACTCAGAGGTAACACAAATATGATAAACTCAGAGGTTACACAAATATGATAAACTCAGAGGTTACACAAATATGATAAACTCAGAGGTTACACAAGTATGATAAACTCAGAGGTTATACAAATATATATGATAAACTCAGAGGCTATACAAATATGATAAACTCAGATGTTACACAAATATGATAATCTCAGAGGTTTAACAAATATGATAAACACAGAGGTTAAACAAATATGACAAATGCAGAGGTAATACAAATTTGATAAATGCAAAGGTTATATAAATATGATAAACTCAGAAGTGACAAAAATATGATAGACTCAGAGGTTATACAAATATGATAATCTCTGTCTAGTTACTTTAGCTTAATTGTGATTTTAAGCTTATTTAAACAACACCCTAGTAAGGTTCTATCTCATGATCCCTGGGTAAAAGGTAGATATCTTAGCTATCTGCACCAGGCCATGATCATAATAGCTGACAAACATCGAGTCAATTATCTTGAAACATGCTTATTTTATACGAAGCTAGATCATTTTTGTCTATATTTTTGCAATACAAGTGTTTGTAATTTATACATAGTTCACAGTATAGAAACGGAATCACTGTATTCATACAATTTACTCATGTTTTGACGTAAAAAGTAAAGTTTTTCTATGCAAATTATCATTTGAACATCAGGTAAAAGAAAATGCTGCTGATCACTTGTTACATGTAATTCGATAATAAAAACCAACAAGTCTATTTTAAAACTGTGTTGAGAATGCTATTTTTATCTTAGATTTAAGTGTTAATTAGGTAATAATGTTCCCGCCGCTTTACTTCATAATATATTTCTCTCTATACCAATGTGACAACCTCAGCAGAAAATAGAACAACACAACCGGATCCGGGCAAGATCCCAGGCGGTGGTGGTGAGTATTGTAAATTAGTAAATATATGCAGGTAAATTAATTTACAGGGAATCAACATGCAGTATGAAACCATGGTCGATTGTAATCCCAACTATTATGATAACTAACTTGATACATTAAACGTATATGATAGATAAAATGTATACTTATCAGATTTCCATGGTTATTTATTTATCGGATTTCCGTGAATGGTAAATGTATATTTATCGGATTTCTATTAGAGATAACAGTATACTTATCAGATTTCCATGGTTATTTATCGGATTTCCGTGAGTGATAAATGTACATTTATCGGATTTCCATTCGAGATAAATGTATATTTATCGGATTTCCATGAGAGATAAATGTATATTTATCGGATTTCCATGAGAGATAAATGTATATTTATCAGATTTCCATTAGAGATAAATGTATATTTATCAGATTTCAATTAGAGATAAAATGTACATTTATCGGATTTCCATTAGAGATAAATGTATATTTATCGGATTTCCATGAGAGATAAATGTATATTTATCGGATTCCATGAGAGATAAAATGTACATTTATCGGATTTCCATGAGAGATAAATGTATATTTATCGGATTTCCATTAGAGATAAATGCAAATTTATCATGAAAGATGAAATGTTGAATGCTTTATTTCAGAGGACACAATCAATGTAATGATGTTAGCGAGTGTTGTGTCTGTGTTGGCCTTAGTTGTTGCTATCGCTGCAGTATGTGTCGTCTGCTACAAAAAAATCAGGTAGTGTATTCAGTTTTGACTTTTGAAAGAACTGCTATAAACGTAGACTGAATTTTTCAACACGATTAAAATAGTATACACGTATATTAATTAAAATCTATTTACAAATATGGCCAATATCTCTACCATGTTTTGTAAACTTTCATTATACAAACACAAAGTCATTATTCCAACAATATCTGAAAATGAGCAGAGGTTATTTACTTGCTTTCTATGGAAAAGTCCCTACAAAGTTTCAGAAACTTAAGCTGTCACTTCTCAAGTGATGGACCAAAACGAGGATTTATCACAAATTATCAACGTGACCTTGATTCCATGATGATTTCAAAGTCAAAATTTAAGGAGTTATCTACTGATTATGAGCAATGTTCCTACTATGCTTAATAAACTTAGGTTTATTCCTTCTCTAGTTGTTGATTGGCCAGTGTCGCTGTGACCTTAACCTTTAATGCAATGACCTCAAAATGTATAAGTGTCATCTACTGGCGAGGAAAAATTCTCTAGTAGGTTTAACAAAAGTGATATCTTGCTTTCTGATGTTATTAATCAGGAAGTACACTCGGACGGACAACCATGTCACGGTGGTCTCCCGCTTTTTAAAAGATATGTGATGAACTTATCAATATACTATTTCTATGTGTCTGATCATATTCCTTGCATAACAGTTTAACTATTTGTTTTCTAGCTCGAAGTCATCGGTAGCTGGCCCATCAATAAATCTAAGACCTTCAACAGCTCGAACGAGGTTTATTCGAAATGGTCGCCGGACTCCAGTCGTACCTCCAATATCAGAATGTCATCGAAGCGACACTATAAGAATATATGACGACATTAGATCGTCAGAATCATATTACGCCAGAATTCTGTCTTATGACAGCATGTATTTAACGCCTGGTAGTACGTGTATGAGATGTTCTGACCCTCCACCACCTTACGATCTAGTTCCAGCACAATATACAGACAAAGAATATAATGATGTAGATAACACATATGCTGTGATTGATGACAACATTTCAACAGCTGAGAAGATTTAAAGAAGAATTAGAATATCATATATAACATGGTGTCGGACAATCATTTATCGAAATTTTTAAATACCTAAATATGTTCTTCATACTAATAGAAAACGCAGTAATTATCAATATATACAAAAACAAACATATAACATACCCGGGTTAACAACTTTTTGACACTGTCAACCAAGAATATTTTATGTACTTGTGTACAGTCACGTAGAATCTAATTGAAACTTTTCAACGTGTAAATCTTACCAAAAATATATAATCCATAAATTTATCATAGTTCACATATATTTAACATTTGAAAACTTTAAAAACATGTGATAACCATGCGTACAACATATGTTTTTGTTAACATATTGTTTTGTATATGGTCCTGATTTAATATGCAATTATTGACTGAGGCGATAGCCGAGGTCAATATGACCGTCTGCCGGTAAATATCACATTGTATTCAATGGCTCACCAGTCAATTACTGTTTTATTATATAAATTGGTTATAAGAATTTTTAAAAAATCACAGAAAGTACAACTTTAGTCTTTATACATATACAACTTTTGCCTGTTTCGTTGAAGCGCAGGAAAAAGACGCACGTGTCAGGCGTGCAACAACTACCGAACGCTGCGCATACAAAAGTAATTCAAGTTAAGTAATGATATTTTAATTGAGACAAATACAATATAGAACGAAACGCAACAATTAGATTTTAATAAGCACCCGTAATTAACAGTCTACGATATATAGTCATTGAATATGAGCCTCAATCTATTTTTAAACTGGGAAACGTGAATATGATACTACACCCAGTGAATATGATTCTATAAAAAGTTCTGTTGACTACTTTTTAGACCAATGAGATTGCAGCTATATTTAGATTTTCCCAGCTAAATTAGATTGATGCTTAAATAACTGTTGTGGTATATTTCTCTACGTTACAATTATAGTTAAAAGTTACACCGCAATGATGAGTATAAACATGAATTACTTTTGTATGCGCAGCGTTCGCTTAGCTGTTGCACGCCTTACACTGCATCCTTTTTTCCCGCGCTTCAACGAAACAGGCTAAAGTTGTACATGTATAAAGTTGTACTTTCTGTGATATATTTTTTAATTCTTATAGTCTATTCATATAATAAAACAATTATTGACTAGTTTGCCATTGAATATGATGGTGATATTCACCGGCAGAAAGTCATATTGACCGGTCAATATGTCATCTGCCGGTGTATACCTATTCACCTGTTGCATAAATTATCCGTGACATCAATGCTTCTTTTCAGAATTGTTTTAAATGATTTGTTGGAAATAAGATAATATATTGATTTACAGTAGTATATATCTTTTTATTTTTCATAATTTAATTATATTTTGACATGTCTCGAGATCTACATCTCCTTATGCACGTGATTCACAACAAACAGCTGACTCAAAACTACCTGAAAGCACCCAGTAATAGTGAAATCAAACCTGAAACAGAAATGTTGAAGTGTGCAAGAAAAAACGGTAACAAGAGCTGTCCGTAAGACAGCGCGCTCGACTTTTTTATTGCTTGCCAATAAAAAAAGTTTTTGCAGTAAAAGGCAATACAAGAATCTCTGTATTTTTAAAGTGAACTAGTTGTTTGATACCCTTGAATATTACAGCAATGTTTATATGACATAATTTATGGTAAAGTGAACAAGTGGATAGGAATGAATTTTTTTAGATTTTTTAAGTTTTTTAGTGCTTGCCTATAATACAAAACATTGACAGTTAAGGGCCATAATTCAAATAAAATCTTTGACAGAATTACCTTCTCCTGGACATGTTTGGGAATCATGATTGTAAACAAGTATTCCAACTTTCAAATTAATATCTCAAACAGTTCAGTCAAAAAGTGGACTGGTACTAAAAACTTAACCAAGATTCTAAGTCGATAAAAGGCCTTAATTTTTAAAACAAATCCTTGACAGAGTTAACCTTCTCTTGCGTACAGATGGGGGTAATGATGTGAAATAGCATTAAAAGTTTCAAAGCAATATCTCAAAGGGTTAAGGCAATAAGTGGATTTTACCCATATTCAATGTATTTTCTAAGTCAAAAAGGGGCATAATTCTGTCAAAAACCTTGACAGAGTTATGTCCTCTTGTCTGTTGATGAAGGTCGTGATGGTAAACAAGTATGGTCAGTTTCAAAGCAATACCTCCAATGGTTTTGAAAATAAAGTGAGGTGGTACAAAAACTTAACCAAGCTCAATACACTTTCTAAGTCAAAAAAGGGCCATAATTCTGTCAAAAACCTTGACAGAGTTATGTACTCTTGTCTGTAGATGGAGGTTATGATGGTGAACAAGTATGGTAAGTTTCAAAGCCATACTTGTAATACTTCTGAAATAAAGTGGGGTGGTACGAAAAACTTAACCAAGGTGTGACGCCGACGCCGACGCCGGGGCGAGTAGGATAGCTCCCCTTTTCATAGAAAAGTCGAGCTAAAAACGTGTAGTCGGATGACCAATAGCAGCAAAGAAAAATATTTGTTTTGCTAAGCTAACGGTATTTTTGTCAAAACGACAGGGCAATGTGTTTCACAAAGTTATCAAAGGATGCTAACCATGGTGACCCAGTTTTTGTCTGAATCTAATTTTGCTTCGGTTTTTGAGCATGACAAACTATATATATGTTCCTATGGAAAACAGGCACACATAACAAACTAGCTTAAATAAAAGCATGTACATTTGTGTTCGACTTTTAGCTCACCTGGGCACATAACGCTTTAAAGTAAGCTTTTGTAATAGCAAGTATCCGTCGTTCGTAATCATCCACAACTTCTCAATTTTGTATACATAAAATTAAAAAGTAAACATGTCATAAAAATTTCAACTTAGAAATTTGCTTGGTATATGCCATCAACCTGTAGTCCTTTAAAATATTACATAAATCCTAGTCAAAAGGTCAAAATTGACCCTTCCTCACGGGCCTGGTGCATTACGGACAATCTAATTCTGGCTATATCATCTTTTTGCTTAAGGCTAGGACCAAAAATATACATTTAAGGAAGATAAAGTGATTTTTTGCAGTCAAACCAAGGATAGACTAAACCAAAAGTTAGAGGCAGGCACTAACGCCAATACAGATGGCCAGGTTAGTAGGATAGTTCTTCTTATAAATGTAACTGTCAAACTAAAAATTAGCATAAACATAAACTTTAAAGTTTTAGACATTTCTAAAAGTTAGGCATTCGATCCCATCTTGACAAAATAGTTAACAATGTCATCATGAGGTTGACCTTTAATTAGTGGTTAATGGACAATAAAACCGTATGATTTTTATTCAGTATTTATTTAAAACTTTTTAAAAAGAAAGTTTATTTTATTGTATTTTTTCAATAAGCAATAATAAAACCAAATTGTTTAGATGCTGAATTTTCTAAGCAGTTCACAAGGTCTCATGAGAAGCTATGGTGGACAACAGTCGTTTTTACTGCTGTCATTACAAAGAAATAAGCAAAGTAATTTGCAACACACAATTTCTTTATTGGTGAAGTACTTTCTAATTTTAGTTAGATTTGGTAACAGATCTGATGCATTTAATGCCCTATCAACAACATATAATAATAATAATAATAAAGACTTTATTTAAAGAGCACACATTTAGGCAAGCCCAGTCTTCCCTATCACATTTACATAATATATACAGTTACAAACAAAAAATTTGATTAACAACAAATATGAACAAAAGTTATTCCAACATACAAAAGCAATTTTAAAACGCTTAAGAAAAAAGAATATAAACTAATGAAAAAAAAATAAACATTTAAAGTAAGACATGTACTTTTTCTCAGACATATACATGTATGACTTTAGAGCACAGCTGGAAGTGTTTGATTGCCACCAGTATTTCAGAAAAGTATGTTTGTATATTTTCAAGTTTTTTTTTACAGCTGATGTTATTATAGATAAAATTTGAAGGTTAAATAAATATAGCTTCTATTTTGATGGCATTTGAAATCAGTGAATTTCTGTCACACCATTGTTGTAAAGAATCAAGGTCAGACTGAAGATTTATAATATAGAATAGATACTATGTCCAAATGCTGTAATGGTAGTGTCATCAGCAAACATATCAGATATAAAATGTGACAAATGCAAAGGCAAGTCATTTATGTAAACAGTGAAAAGAAAAGGGCCTAAAACTGAGCCTTGAAGCATGCCAGATTTAATATCCTGAGCTTCAGAATATTTTCCAGATAAACATTCTTGTTGAAAGCGATCACTCAAGTATGATCCAACCATGATATTGAATTTTCACCCATGTTATACATTTCTAGTAGTTGTTCCAATAACAATTCATGAATGATTTAATTAAATGCTTTTATTAAGTTCAGAAATATAGTCTCTCTAAGTTTTCTTCATTTATTGCTCTATTCTAGTTGTCAACAATTGTAGTGCAAGCAGTTTCACATGAATAATTTGTGCAAAAGATAGAATTTTTTGGCTGAAAATAGTTAGCTTCAAGAAATAATAATTATATGCTTATCACCAGAATAAATGGCACTAAATGTTAAATAACTTGTGGCAAAGGTAGCACATTTTAATTATCACACAACATACTAAATCCCTTTAACTGTACTCATTGCTGAAACCCAAAAGAAACAAAAAATGGTTTATCTATATGGCAAATGAGCAACTTTTTGTAAACTCATTTACTGTAACAAGATACCAAAATAAAACGATTTTGAAAAGTATGTATGTATGTAGGCTATGCTTAATGAGGGTCCATCCGCCTGTAATGGCATTAAATGCAGCTTTTGCTGTCAAGTTCGGACCCTGGACATGTCACCAGTCATGCCCTTAAAGAGTTAATTTTGAAGCACAAAGTGGTGATAATTTACCTCCATGCAATTTCCACAGAGTATTAGCCAAAGATATGAACTTTGAGCCAAAAGTAGGTCACTTTACAGCGTTCAATGAGAGCCTAAATGTACAGTAACCTGAGGATTTTGAAAAAAAAGGATCTTAACATATTTAAGGCTTAATGGTCCTTAAAAGATCCTGTATGTTGTAATTAAGATTGTTACAGCATTTACTGGTAAGTGAAATTTTATATATGTATATAATTATGCTTCTAAAACAATTTTCAAACATCAAAGAATATGTAAAATATGTACTGCAAATATTTGTCCACATTATATGTAATCATTAAAATATATATTCATTCATTTCTTATTGAAAAATGTGATAAAATAAATTTCTAATTACCTCCCTTTATTAGCATGAAATGGAAATTAGCTATTTTTTTTACAAATAATGCTTTTTGGAACTACAATATTGATAAATCTTCATTTGAGCATTATATTTATGATATAAAACCATCAAAAAAATGTGTTGCAGGATCTTTAATATCAAATAACTTATCTAAGTTCCAAATTGAGGTACAAAAATAGTATTTTCACAAAAAAATGGATTATTTTTCAAACCATAATTAATTCAAATTATAAACAAATACATGTATTAAATAGCATATTCATAGTTATTTTCAAAAATGTTTTGACCATATAGATAGAAGTTGGTTGTAGAAAAAGTTACTAAATTATAAAGTCGATTTGTTGTCACAGCTTTTCAATCAATTCATTATATATATTGTAAATAAAACATGTCCGATATCTTTACAACTCATTAACAGGATTAAAACAATGGAACCTGAGCTCAAGATTGATGTCACAACTTTTCATTAATGACATATTACAAAATATTGATTCTTATTTAGAGGGAATGTTTACAACAAACAAACATCTTCTTTCAATATTTGCTGATGAAATGGCATTATTTTGTGTTATTTTATATCAGTCTATGTAAACTATGTCAACTACTGACTAAGGCCAATATTAGATTATTAAAGATGTAATGTTTTAAGTCAAGTTTTAGCTCCATTGACCACTTTTTCACTGTATAAAGTATGTTAATATAGTGTCAAAATAGTGTATTCAAATGCTTTGTTATACACTTCTACAGAGGAACAGGTCAAAAGTTCCACCAAGCAGAAATAGATATGTATCACAGATGGGTAATGAGCGAATGTATGTTGTGTATCTTCATGTTGTCCCTTCACCAACAGGAGGGGTGTACTTTAATGTTACATGATCTGTCAATCCTAATTCTTTATGTCCTTCCCTGAAATAACATTTATACAAATTTCACGACAAAGGATATAATGCAAGATATCAATTTGATAGCAACCATGGTAGATTGTGAAATTATTGATATTACCAGAGTTTTATCATTTAATTTCAAATGACAAATACGGTACACAAACAAAATAAACAACAACTAGATCTGCCAGGCTAAGATAATGCCCCTCCCCCCATCCCTCCCCCGTCAAGCTGCTTTGTCAGCAACTATGAAGCTTTATGAACCTTCATGTTTTATATCATATTGACATCAACCAGACGGTCATCCAAAAACTATTTCATTCAAATAAGAATTACAAACTTGTCACAGACTGAAAGAAATTCCCTTTCAAAAATGGTTAAAATAACAATGTTAATTCACTCAACATTAATATGTAAATAAAAGGAATTGAAAAACATTACAAAACAAGTGAACATATATAATTTTTAAATGTGTAAGTAGATTTCTTAGCATTTTTATCCGTTAAACTTGTTAAATGGATACTTATTATAAGTAAGCTTAGTTATGAACCTTGTCACAATTATGCTGTGGTTGAAAAAAACAAAAAGTATTTTTACAGTAAAATCTGGATGTGGACAAAAAAGCCTTTCTTTTGATATTATCTTTTGTTAAATAGAGGTCCAGGTCACCCTTGTATGGCACAAGGTTACACAACATCTATTGCTCGAAGAACATTTTTAACTACATGGGGTCGAATGGCACAAATAAACTCTAAGAGGGGTTGAGATTTCTATAATGCAACTCTACTTAAAAGCACTACTTTCATATCAAAATGTACTTACTTAAAGCACTGCTGACAGTAAAGATCTTTATCACAACCCAAACACCTCAAAGTGGCATCTTCAGTACATATACAACAGTATGGCAACTCATCTGGGTCATACCACTGAAAGAATTGTGCTTGTATAAAATTGTGAAAGCAAATATGTGTTTCATCAGCAAATATTTAAGCTGTAGACTTGGCAATTTAAGAGAAAATGCTCAATGGTTTTTCCTATACTATATAAGATTATATAAGATAAGGTAAAGGTAAACTAGAAAATGCTACAAATAAAATAACTAAGCTGTATAAAGAAAAACTAGAAATGTGTCCATAGGACACGGGTGCCCCCACCGCGCCACTGTTCTGTCAATCTTTTTACTAAGTCAACGGAAATAACTCTACAAATACTGGATAAATCCACAAGCGAAACCCCAGGTGCAAATCTAAATATGCTGAGCAACCTGCCCATAAGGTTTAATGACTCTATGTCAAATCCTTTTTGAGTAACTTGCGACACAAGTTGAAAATTGCAAAAATTTTCTAAGTCAAGGGCAATTACTCTAAAAATACTAAATAAATCAAGACGAAAATACCTGGTGCACAACAACACATGCTGATCAACATTCCTGTAAAGTTTCATGACTCTAGGTCAAATACTTTTTGAGTTACGTGCGACACAAGTTGAAATTTGCAAAATTTTACTAAGTCAAGGGCAATAACTCTAAAGATACTATAAATATCCAGACAAAATACCCAGGTGCACAACTACACATGCTGATCAACATTCCTGTAAAGTTTCATGACTCTAACTCAAATACTTTTTGAGTTACGTGCGACACAAGTTGAAAATTGCAAAATTTTACTAAGTCAAGGGCAATAACTCTAAAAATACTATAAATATCCACACGAAAATACCCAGGTGCACAACTACACATGCTGATCAACACTCCTGTAAAGTTTCATGACTCTAGGTCAAATACTTTTTGAGTTACATGCGACACAAGTTGAAAATTGCAAAATTTTACTAAGTGAAGGGCAATAACTCTGAAAATACTAAAAATATCCACACGAAAATACCCAGGTGCACAACTACACATGCTGATCAACATTCCTGTAAAGTTTCATGACTCTAGGTCAAATACTTTTTAAGTTACATGCGACACAAGTTGAAAATTGCAAAATTTTACTAAGTCAAGGGCAATAACTCTGAAAATACTATAAATATCCAGACTGAAACTGAAACTGTTCTTTTAATTAAACGCCTATTTCTATATACATATTCAATGGCGTTGTACAAAAGGATAATAAAAGTATGTACATATAGATAAAAAAAACACATATGCATGACAAATGAACTACAAAAAAAAATATGTTAAAGATATCAGCCGTGTAAAATATAAAGTATTAAAAACTTTAAAAAAAAAAAAGAATAGTTATAAACAAGCAATTATCATAGTATTGCAAGCAATCCATAAGTCCCCTACCGGTTCTGAAGGGCCATTAGCCATTCACTAATGTTTCAATTTTTCTATACTTTAAGTATACATGTATTTGTTGGAAAAGTTCTTTAAAAGTGATCACAGGAAACAGTTTTTATGTACAGACAGACAGAGGGACTGAAGGACACTCTAAAGTTAATATTTGAAACATCCCTGTTACCAAAATATAACATTTTTAAAAGCAAAATTCTTAAAAAGGAGATAACTCTTGAATTAAAGATGCAATTTTTTGACTAATCACAAATATTGTTATATTTGCCATGTTTTAAGCCTATTTTTTGCCAAGGCAACCAATATTTTTTCAAAATAGGGAGAACAGAATAAGACAGGCATAATCTCAAGACTGCCATCTACCCATATGTCAAGTTTCATAAAAATATTTCCAGTACTTTTTGAGTTATCAGTGGATTCAGTGTATGTGTAAAATTTGCCATATTTTCAGTCTATGTGTTGCCATAGCAACCAGAATTTTCAACATAGGAAGAAAAGAAAAAGAAGTGCATAATCTCCAGACTGCCATCTACCCATATTACAAGTTTCATAAAAATATTTCCATAGCAACCAGAATTTTCAACATAGGAAGAAAAGAAAAAGAAGTGCATAATCTCCAGACTGCCATCTACCCATATTACAAGTTTCATAAAAATATTTCTATTACTTTTTGCGTATAAAAATATTTCCAGTACTTTTTGAGTTATCACTGGATTCAGTGTATGTGTAAAATTTGCCATATTTTCAGTCTATGTGTTGCCATAGCAACCAGAATTTTCAACATAGGAAGAAAAGAAAAAGAAGTGCATAATCTCCAGACTGCCATCTACCCATATTACAAGTTTCATAAAAATATTTCTATTACTTTTTGCGTTAACACAGGATCCAGTTTATGTGTAAAATTTGCCATATTTTCAGTCTATTTGTTGCCATAGCAACCAGAAATTTCAACATAGGAAGAAAAGAAAAAGACGTGCATAATCTCCAGACTGCCATCTAGCCATCTTTCAAGTTTCATAAAAATATTTACAGTACTTTTTGCGTTATCACTGGATCCAGTTTATGTGTAAAATTTGCCATATTTTAAGCCTATTTGTTGCCATAGCAACCAGAATTTTCAACATAGGAAGAAAAGAAAAAGACGTGCATAATCTCCATACTGCCATCTATCCATATATCAAGTTTCATAAAAATATTTTCAGTACTTTTCAAGTTATCGCGGGATCCAGTTTTGTGGACGGACGGACTGACGGACGGACAGACATACAGACGGACAGACAGACAGACGGACAGACAGACAGACGGACGGAGGGTAAACCTAAAGTCCCCTCCGGTAAACCGGTAGGGGACTAAAAATAACAATAAAAATAATTTAAAAGAAAATAAAAATCAATGGTTATTTCAGTAAAATTTTAAACATATTTCCACATCTCTATCAGTTTACAGCCCAATCACAATCTTAAAACAATGCGTGAAAATCTCTAAAATAGTAGGTTTTGACATTTTTCTTGAACATGTCCAAAGTCGAAGACTGTCTTATATACAGAGGCAATTTATTCCAGAGAGTTGGACCAACGGTACTAAAACTTCTGTCGTTAAATGTTTTCCTTTTGTTAAAGGGGACAGCAAAACAATAATCCATATTATCAACAGATCTGAGATTTGGTCTTTTTATGACAGGCTTGTGTAACAGTTCTGTTAGATAAACCGGAGCATTGCCCATAAAACAGTTATACATTGTACATAGTATTTTAAAATTGATCCTAGCTTTAATTGGTAACCAATGCAGTTCCAACAAAGAGTCTTTGGAACTATCATATTTTCCGCGTTGCAAAACAGGTTTAGCGCACATATTCTGGATACGCTGTAATTTCTGTAACTCACTTTCTGAAATGCCAAACAATATAGCGTTGCAATAATCCAAATGTGAGATTACAAGCGACAGTACTAGGATTTTCGTGGTGTCCTGAGTCAGATATTTGCGAATGCTCTTTATTCTCAAATAATTTAACATGGCAGTTTTACACTTGGTCTTAACATGTGTTGAGAATCTTAGGCCCTCGTCTAAGTAGGCACCTAAGTATCTTATGACACTGACATTTTGAATTTTATCACCGGCGATATCAATTTCTTTAATTGAACATTTACCAAGTTGGGCTTTACTACCAAACATAATGAATTCTGTCTTAGTGGTGTTCATTTTGAGTTTATTGGCATTCATCCAGTCATTGATGATTACAGCACTGTCTTCAAGTTGCTTTATAGCGTTAAGTTCATTGGTCACTGAAGTTGGTCGAAAGCGTTGACTAGCAATGTGGTCATCAGCAAAGCCGTATACAGATATGGATGGTGGTATCACATCAAATAGGGTTCCTGCATATGTGAGATAGAGCCACGGACCAAGACAGCTCCCCTGAGGTACACTGCATCCAGCAATCGTGGAGTCGATTCAGTAGAATTAACACTGACGCGACAACTACGAGGTTGCAGGTACGAGTCCACCCAAGCTAACACGGTACCATTGACACCGTACTGACTGTGTAACACGTCGAGTAGAATGTTGTGGTCAACGGTGTCGAAAGCTGCACTTAGATCTATTGCAATTAGAGCTGTGACCTCTTGCTTCTCCATACCGTCTAGAAGATCATTGACAAGTCTGAGTAAAGCAGTCTCACATGAATGATGACGCCTGTATGCTGATTGATTTTTGGGTAACAAATTATGGGTATCGACATGGTTATTTAGTCTGAAGAGCGCAGCCTTTTCTATCAATTTTGAAAGAAACGATAAGTGACTGACAGGCCTATAGTTTGACAATTGTAATTCTAAACCAGACTTCTTAAGAAGGGGTCTAACGATCGCCTGTTTCCAGTGTGTTGGAAATACACCTTTAGACAGAGATAGATTGACCAGTTTGGTAATGGTTGGCAGAATCTCATCTAGATGTGACTTTAATATATGTGTGGGTATTAAGTCCAGCTCACACGATTTGGTATTTAGTTCACAAATAAGGCTCTTCACCTGTGTTTCTGTAAGATCCTCGAAATTTTCTAAAGGTTGAATTTGTTTGACATTTGGAATGAAGCTTGGAAAATCCTGAAGTGATTTACGAATTTTAGCTATTTTGTCCATAAAAAAGTCTGCAAACTTCTCAGCTAGCTCACCGTCATTTGTAGACTGTGGCATAGGATTTTCAGCTTTAGTACCAGTTAATTCCGAAATTAAACCATAGAGTTTTTTTGAATCACCTTTGGCATTTAGAATTTTCTCACTTATTACTAGTTTTTTCTCAGAATCAATTTCTTTACAGTATCTATTCCGTGCTTCTTTAAATTTCTTGAACTGTTCTGGCTCTTTGTACTTTCTCCAAATTCTCTCTTTTTTCCGGACAATACGCTTAGATTCTAATATTGACTCATTGAACCAAGGTTTTTGAGTTCTGCATATCCTAGTTTGTTCCTTTGTTGGAGCATGTTTGTCAATAACAGATTGGATTTCTGATTCAAACAAGTTTACAAAAGTATTAACATCTTCACTATCAACTGAAATCTTCGTTAAATGATCAGAGAATTCAGAATGGGATATGCTTTTCCAGTTTCTAAATTGTACAGTTTTACTGGTAATGTTTTCTTTCTTCACATTAATGACTACGTGGACAGCACAGTGATCGGAGAGAAAAGGTCCTTGTTCACATTTTAGTACACATACACCATTAATCGATTCAGTGATAACCAAGTCTAAACAGTTTCCAGCAGTGTGTGTACTAAAGTTGACATGTTGCTCTAAACCCATAGCATGAAGGCAATTTTGAAAGTTTGTAGATGCACCACTACCATTGTCAAGGTGAAGGTTGAAGTCTCCCATAATCAACAAGTTAGAGTATGTAGGTAAGATATCTTCTATGAAATTTGAAAAGTCAGTTACAAATTGCTCACATGTGGCTAGGGATGGGGGTCTGTATAAACCAACTATGTGTACTGTTATACTTTTGAAAATGAGTTTCCATATGCCAAACTCAAAACTTTGTTTGGTCCCATGTTCCATCTTTCTCATTTTAATTTCGGTTTTACAAGTCAAAGCAACACCGCCACCAAGTTTGTTCTTGCAGTTTGCAACACTGATTTTGTAACCGTGTTGATTGAGATCAGACGTTTCATACTGATGTTGTTTTTCGTCAGAATACCATGTTTCAGTCAACAAAGCAAAGTCAATTCTTTGTTCCCTCAAATACTGGCCAACAAAATTATCCTTGTTAACAACAGATCTACAGTTAAGTGTAAAACATGACACTTTTTCACCAATTTGAACACGTGTGTTTTGTATGTATAGGATATCGACCGAGTACGAGGTCTTTCTGTTTAGGAAAGACCTGGTCACGAAGTTCATGTGACACCGAGAGCGCGTAGCGCTCGAGGTGTTTCATGAAATTCGTGACCAGGTCTTTCCTAAACAGAAAGATCGATGTACGAGGCCGATATCCAACTTACACACCGTCAAACTATTGGCTTGAGCAATGGCTGATCCGAAACATTTCATGTAATGCACAAAGATAATTTTTAACACAGCGCATAAACAGGTAAGCTTTTATCAACGTTCTGCTTTTATATAGTATATATTTTGCATTTAACTTGTTTTTTTTTTAAATAATAATAAAAAAGCTAAATGTGTAATTTGTCAATAATAAAGTGAATGGGTCTGTAATTGAATTTATGTAAAAGAATGAATAATTGTGTTGATAGTATTTCGTATCAGTCATTTCAAATTCTAGAACATTTGCTCCCCCCGAACAGTTGCCCTCTCGGACGTATGCCCCCCTTTTTTTTGCTTGTAACTTGTCAGAGGTCATCTCGTGTATATATTTTATGTATTTTATTTTTTTATTTATAGATGCTAATTTTTAAGTTTTCACAAATTTGCGCGAGATTTTTTGTTTATTGAAGCAAAATGGAATTTCGACAATAGGCGATGAATTTTAATTTTTGTAACAAACAATTCAACAATTAAATTTTTTAACATTTTTAAAACATGGGGGTGATGGCAAATGTCCAACCCTTCCAAGGATATGGGGGGGGGGGCAATGTCCGCCACTGCAAAAAGGGAGCAAACTCCGAGGGTGCAACTGTCTGAGGGGCAAATGTCCGATACCCAGCACACCATGAAAGACTTACATATGTATATTGTTGCATGACAAGTGTAAGATACATGATCCGAAATTATATTCTATATAGCAGATTATAAAGTGTTCTAGAATAAAAATAATGAAAATAAATTTTTAAACTAAATCACTTATAACTTTATATTAACATTTCTTATTCAACATTTCTTTTAATAATATCCTAATCGTTTTTGTCGATATTTTAATAACTAATGGGAGATGTGTGTCCATTGTAGACCAATCCACTTTGAGTACTTGTATCTGCATGTCACTATAAGCTAGGTTTGGATTATATCTTTAACGTTCTTTGAACCTAAGCCCTGGATTCGACGGTTTTCAGGGGAAATCAGTTTTGACTTTTCGCGGGTTGAATAGAAAGGTAGGATAAAGCCAAACTAAAAGAGGGGGTGGGGACGGGTTAACGGGGATTTAACAATCTGATTGATCCTGAGGGTGGGAATGTAACAAGGGACTTTGCTATGAACTGTCGGTAGCTGTGGTTTCCTAGGCAAAGCGTATATCAAATTGACGAAATTTGAATCACAAATGAGACGGACATATTTATGTTATATTTTTTCGATATGAAAGTTTGGTACAATTTTTATTTACTATGAATTTTTTGTGGATTAGATGATTTAGAATCGTGATAAGAATGCGGTCGGTGATAACTGTTATAGTTTCATAGAAATGAACTTAAAGCACCCATTTTTGTTATATTGTGAAATTAATGACAGAAGAAGCGCTTAGATTACTATTATTTTGAAAAATGACGCGATTAGAAAAATGTTAAATGTTTCCTAACTTTGATATGCTATCCATTTATTTCATTCAAAGATTTAATATAGAAATGTTGGAATAATTATAAACATTATCTTGTTTAAAAGAATGTATCCAGATTTTGTCAGACAGGAATATTATGACAATCATTTATTTACATTTTATTTTCAATTTTTGATTGCATTTCATGTTTTCTTTGTCTACGCATAGGCAGGTCTATTTTTTCACGTGTTTTTCATGACCGGGTCTGTCTGACTAGAACAGACCTGTGCACGTGCAAAAGATAGACCTCATAACGGACTTTCTTTTGTTAAAACAGGTCTATCCGAAAAATATAGACCTGTCACAAACAATAGAGGAGGTGTGTAATGAGGGGTATTTCAAATTGTGAAGGTTTGCACAAGAAGGCTTAGTCAGGATTTTAGCTTTACCACCACGTTTGCTCCTTTTGTGTGTTTTGGGTTGAGAGATGTTCAGCTTATGTATAACACCATGTACACAATGGTCTAATTTATGAAGTTGCCAATTACTCGAAACCGTTAATCCTATTTTCAATAGCTGGTCACGACAATACCTGTACTTTTGATTTATGGTTGGCTGGTTATTGATTTCAATCATGTCCGAAATATGTATATTTTTTAAATATCTGTAACTTTCACCCATCATAAACAATTTAAAAAGTGTTATTGTTGCTAGTTAAATACACATAAAAATTAACAAAACATTCATTTACAATGTGTCACAAAATTGCACTTTTCAGCACCTTCAATCCGCCAAAAAATAATAAAAATCCAGGAGCACAGAAAAACAAGTCTGCCTTATACGGCGACAATACAGACAAAATACCCAGGTGCACAACTACACATGCTGATCAACATTCCTGTAAAGTTTCATGACTCTAACTCAAATACTTTTTGAGTTACGTGCGACACAAGTTGAAAATTGCAAAATTTTACTAAGTCAAGGGCAATAACTCTAAAAATACTATAAATATCCATACGAAAATACCCAGGTGCACAACTACACATGCTGATCAACATTCCTGTAAAGTTTCATGACTTTAGGTCAAATACTTTTTGAGTTACATGCGACACAAGTTGAAAATTACAAAATTTTACTAAGTCAAGGGCAATAACTCTGAAAATACTAAAAATATCCATACGAAAATACCCAGGTGCACAACTACACATGCTGATCAACATTCCTGTAAAGTTTCATGACTCTAGGTCAAATACTTTTTAAGTTACATGCGACACAAGTTGAAAATTGCAAAATTTTACTAAGTCAAGGGCAATAACTCTGAAAATACTAAAAATATCCAGACGAAAATACCCAGGTGCACAACTACACATGCTGATCAACATTCCTGTAAAGTTTCATGACTCTAGGTGAAAACCTTTTTGAGTTACGTGCGACACAAAAGTGAACGGACAGACGGACGGACACACAAGGGTAAATCTAAATGCCCGCCACTAAAGTGGGGGCACAAAAAACAAGAATCTAGGTCAGCTGATATACCAATGCATAAATGGAACAAACACAGTAGGTAATGCTTGACACAAAATATCTCATCTCAAGGCACAGCAGTTACTTGGTGAAATGATTTAGTGAAATTTAACTTTACTGGCAATGCAAGCAGTTCCTGTACAGAAGCAGTACCTGTATTTTTTGTTTAAATGCTTGATTTTTACTTGCATTCTTTAAAAATTGATATTAAAACAAGCAGATGTATGAATGAGACAAAATCTAAATGTCAGTTCAGCAATACGTTTAAAAAGTTTTTATTTTAAATAACTATCACCTGAGCTTTATCAAATTGTGACCTTGTAAACATAGGGGGATTTTGTCCTTGCGCGCATGCGCAAAAATACTTACATATGAGGCCTGTTAAAGGGTTTTCCACTAATACCACCTGAGTACAGATAAGTGGGCAATGTGATGAAAACCTGTCTAATTATCAAATTTCTTACCTACTACATTAAATCATTTTATGGCTTTAATGAGTAAAATATCATTCATACAAGCATGCCATTGCATATAAACGCGTTGGGGTAACAGTTCCAGGTAATAGATACTAGCGTTTAGTCTACGCTCTATTCCTGACTTACATCTATTTACCTCTGGGAAAATGGATTCTTCAACAATTATAAATGAAAAATATTTCCGATATAACAACATTGTATAATTATAATGGGTTATATTTTATGTATGGGAACTACTTCTCTTACAAAATAATGGATAATTAAGGTACCCCATATCAGGCCTCATAACTAAAGGTTATTCTATGTTTAGAACATAATGGAATTTCCATAATTTGTGTAAGGAGCCAAATATTGATGTGTAACATTTAATTTTTTGGTGAGCGTAATAAAAATAATTTTTAAGTAACTACGATTTTTGTATAGAAACTGCCCGCATGCCAGTATAGCAGAATTTCAAAGTTAGTGAAAGTTAACTTTATAGCAAAATTTCAAAGATCATTTTCAGGAAAATGATTTCTTATCATTAGTTATTCTAAGTGTGTGTGTACATTTATCTGCAAGTCTGTGACCTAAATATCTTCCTAATATTTTTTAAACATACTGTGGTTAATAATACAATATCTTTGAATTATTTACAGCATATTTTATATCACTTATGAAAATGTATTTAATTATTTGGATCTTTTAATTCTGCCAAAATGTCAAGTTTTACTCTGGCATTGCAAAACTTTTTTCAAATACAGCCTTTAAAATAAATACCTCTTCCTCTGTGTTGATAATTTTCTTGGCAGTTTTCTCCGTATCTTTAGATACTTTACTAGTATCATGACCATCCCTTGCAGCTGCCTCATCCAGTTTGTTTTCCTCTATTGCCTGATGAATGATTGACTGGGCCAAAATATCATCTTCTTCATTCTCACTGCCTGACACAGTGTCATTCTCATCTACAAACATACATTTTTATATCAAATTGACCATGTGACTCACAACCCTGGACCATCTAAAGTATCTGCATTCCAAATATGAAAGGCATCTGTCAATTTATAAAGGCTGTATGAGCAAATGTGTAAAAATCTATTTTAGCACTGGTGACCTTGACCCCACTGACCCAATGTTCCACATACAGGTAGAAGACCTCCCAAGTTATGTTCATACCAAATATAAGATGTCTTTCAAGAAATAATAAAACAATGATAAGATAGTAAAGAGTGACCTTGACCTTTAAACTGGAGACCTCATTCTTGTGCTCGACATGTCATGAATATGTTCAACACATTTATGCGAATGACAAAACTGTTAACCTGCCTCAATTATGTACTTTTATAGTGTGAACTTGTATTGCATTCAACATATCATTTAAAGTGCTACACATTTATGCAAAATTATTTCAAAATATTCATAAATAAGATTATGGAATAACAAAGTTATGTCTCGACAGAAGGACCAACATGAGATCATATGGGAATACATGTCCATTTCTTTCATTAATTTCTTTTGTTTAATACAGGGCTATTTGCCCCTTATTTGATACAGAATGAACTCTTGATCCTTTTTTTCTGTCTACAATGAGATGGCCACCTATTAACTTAGCAAAGACAGACTGATTTAAAAGCTATTTACTACCCTTCAGGTACATAAAACTCATAAATGGATATTGATTTCAGAAATTGATTCAGTAATATGGATCCAGACAGTAGAACAATGTCAATCTACATGTAACTAAATGAAGTGTATGTAACTATAAAGCAACAGTACCTTTATTTATATCTGATGCACTTTCTTTTCTTTTTTGTTTAATCTCTTGTAACCTTTTCATGATTTCCTTATCCTCCTGGACATCTCTAAGAGCTTTCTGTGCATCTTGCTCCAGTTCTTTTGCAGCCTCATTCAGGATCCTACTTACATCCTCCGGGCTCACTTCCTTGTTAGCATTATCTACTGTAGCAGGACTGTGTTCCTCCTTAGTTACTTGAACACCTTTCTTATCCGGAGTTTGTTGGCCTGATGTTGAAATATTGTGAGAAAATGACTGAGAATCTCTCAATGAAGGCTTGTTTAAATTGTTTTCATCTCCTGAAAAAACATGATGCAAAAATAAAGCTGCCACTGTGGTGATGAATACATCCCTTAAACCTCTATGATAAAGGCTTTTATGTAGAACCATTTACATTTTTTGATATAGAACATCATGAGTTCTGTTCTGCACATCGCCTTGTTAAGATATACATTTGAGGCGAGTTTAAAGAAAATCTTTCAACAAGTATAGGATCTATAGAGCAGACACAAAACTTTCTGACATTGACCTTGCACAGCAGCTGCATGGGTTATACACATTGCCTTGTTGAGGTAAACATTTCAGCCAAGTTTGAAGAAAATCCTTCAAGACGTAAAGGATTTATAGAGTCAACATAAAAATTGTGTGATTTTTGACCTTTCACCTTCAAGGGTGACCTTGACCCTGTATAATGGTGACATGGGTTCTGCACATGGCCTTGTTGAGGTGAACAGTTTATCCAAATATGAAGAAAAGTCTTCAGTGAACATGATGGAGACCGTCCGTCTTACAGACCTACCAACGAAACACTGTGACTCCAGTATAGCTCCCTCAACATAGTGTGGAGAAGGTATAATGATACAGCCAGCATGTCAAGTGAGAATTTCATGGAAATAAGTTGACATTGAAACAACATTGTGACATGCACTACTACCTGCATTAATTCAAATGTCCATATTATTTAATGTATGAAATTTTGCATGTAAAATGAAAATATATTGAGTTCACATATGTACAGATTTTATCACTGTGACTTTTCTCTTCTTCTTTTTTTTTTTTTTTAATTTATAAAAGTATTATGTGAACTTTTAGGACAATCCTTGTATAAATGAAATGCTGCTCAAAATGATTTAACTTAGACCTTATATATTATGTTTTAAAAGTTAGAAAACTGTATGGTGATTTTATTGAGAAAATTCCAATAAAATTCAATAGTATCAGTTATAAATGAATGCCGATCATTTGCCTTAGTTTTACATAATGCATACAGTAATGTGTAAGCGCAGTTTAACAAATTTGCCACTTTTTATTCTATGCTCACATTAAACCTTCTCCTAACAGTTGACTTTTCATGTAAATTAATAAATTAAATCATGAGTGCATGATGTGAACATGTACAAGATGTTCAGTTAATTGTTCTTACAACCTTTATTCCGATTTATGCCAACGTTTCATATGAACATTTATATTTGAATTACACTGTGTATTTAATTGTATTAAAAAAAATTAAAATAACATTTTATTCAGTTTATACTGAAGATAAGCTTTCCAAGGCCCCAATCAACTAAAAGAAAGTTTTGACCAGAACACACTTCATCATTTATAAATAGACCTACTTAGGCTACTACTTCAGACATTGAACCACATGCAAAGTTCAACATCACTGCAGCAGCTCCTTGTGATTCAAATTTCGTTATCTCTTTTGAAAGTAAAATGCCCGAGCCCCTGAAATTTAACATAGCGAGATTCAACAAAACTTGAAAATCCTTTTAAACAAGATATGTTTGTAAAACATGTATGCCCCCTATCAGCAGCCAATTAGTCATGTGATCAGGTTATTATGCATGACTTCTGACTTAGTGAACAAACAATTAATAAGGGTTATCTAGTATTTACTGGTCATGACTAGTCACAAGGTAATAATAATTGTGACCCCATAGGTTGTGTGCAGCAATTTAAGTTATTACAAATCTTACCAAATAAAATATTCATAAAATTTTATGAATCATTTAGGCCAAAGTTGTTATATTACATAAGACCTTCAAATGTGTATACCAAAAGCATTTTTAGTTAACTATAAAAATATCAACCAAGGCAACTTGAGTTGTTGAGTTATTGGTCAGAAACTGCCATTAAGTACAAGGTCAATATGACATTGACCCCTTGTTCCCCAAAATCAAAATAGGGGTCATCTACTGGTCATGACCAATCATCATACCAAGTTTGAAGTTCCTAGGCCTAAGCGTTCTTCAGTTATTGATCGGAAACCGTTTTTAACTACAAGGTCAATGTGACCTTGACCTTTGACCCCTTGACCCCAAAATCAATAGGGGTCTTCTGCTGGCCATGACCAATCACCATACCAAGTTTGAAGTTCCTAGGCCTAAGCCTTCTTTAGTTATTGAACGGAAACCGTTTTTACCTACAAGGTCAATGTGACCTTGACCTTTGACCCCTTGACCACAAAATCAATAGATGTCATCTGCTGGTCATGACCAATCACCATACCAAGTTTGACGTTCCTAGGCCTAAGCGTTCTTTAGTTCTTGATCAGAAACCATTTTTACCTACAAGGTCAATGTGACCTTGACCTTTGACTCCTTGACCCAAAATCAATAGGGGTCATCTGCTTGTCATAACCAATCACCATACCAAGTTTAAAGTTCCTAGGCCTAAGCGGTCTTTAGTTATTGATCGGAAACAATTTTTACCTACAAGGTCAATGTGATCTTGACCTTTAAACCCTTGACCACAAAATCAATAGGGGTCATCTACTGGTCATGACCAATCACCATACCAAGTTTGGAGTTCCTAGGCCTAAGCGTTCTTTAGTTATTGATCGGAAACCGTTTTTACCTACAAGGTCAATGTGACCTTCACCTTTGACCCCTTGACCCCAAAATCAATAGGGGTCTTCTGCTGGTCATGACCAATCACCATACCAAGTTTGAAGTTCCTAGGCCTAAGCGTTCTTTAGTTATTGATCGGAAACCGTTTTTACCTACAAGGTCAATGTGACCTTGACCTTTGACCCCTTGACCACAAAATCAATAGATGTCATCTGCTGGTCATGACCAATCACCATACCAAGTTTGACGTTCCTAGGCCTAAGCGTTCTTTAGTTATTGATCAGAAACCATTTTTACCTACAAGGTCAATGTGACCTTGACCTTTAAACCCTTGACCCCAAAATCAAAAGGGGTCATCTACTGGTCATGACCAATCACCATACCAAGTTTGAAGTTCCTAGGCCTAAGCATTCTTTAGTAATTGATCGGAAACCGTTTTTACCTACAAGGTCAATGTGACCTTGACCTTTGACCCCAAAATCAATAAGGGTCACCTGCTGGTCATAACCAGGCCTAAGCATTCTTAAGTTATTGATCGGAAACCATTTTTACCTACAAGGTCAATGTCACCTTGACCTTTGACCCCTTGACCCCAAAATTAATAGGGGTCATCTGCTGGTCATGACCAATCATCATACCAAGTTTGGAGTTTCTAGGCCTAAGCGGTCTTTAGTTATTGATCGGAAACCGTTTTTACCTACAAGGTCAATGTGACCTTGACCTTTGACTCCTTGACCCAAAATAAATAAGGGTCATCTGCTGGTCATAACCAATCACCATACCAAGTTTAAAGTTCCTAGGCCTAAGCGTTCTTAAGTTATTGATCGGAAACAATTTTTACCTACAAGGTCAATGTGACCTTGACCTTTAAACCCTTGACCCCAAAATCAATAGGGGTCATCTACTGGTCATGACCAATCACCATACCAAGTTTGAAGTTCCTAGGCCTAAGCGTTCTTTAGTTATTGATCGGAAACCGTTTTTACCTACAAGGTCAATGTGACCTTGACCTTTGACCCCAAAATCAATAGGGGTCACATGCTGGTCATAACCAGGCCTAAGCGTTCTTTAGTTATTGATCGGAAACCATTTTTACCTACAAGGTCAATGTGACCTTGACCTTTGACTCCTTGACCCCAAAATTAATAGGGGTCATCTGCTGGTCATGACCAATCATCATACCAAGTTTGGAGTTTCTAGGCCTAAGCGGTCTTTAGTTATTGATCGGAAACCGTTTTTACCTACAAGGTCAATGTGACCTTGACCTTTGACCCCTTGACCCCAATATCAATAGGGGTCACCTGCTGGTCATGACCAATCACTTTACCAAGTTTGAAGTTCCTAGGCCTAAGGGTTCTTTAGTTATCACTCGGAAACCATTTGGTCTACGGACCGACGGACCGACAGACCGACAAATGCAAAGCAATATACCCCCTCTTCTTTGAAGTGGGGGCATAATTAATATACCTGAACTCTGACCTTGAACATTATTAGGCTTGTCTGGCTGTTTCAACTTCGCAAGTCTAGAAGAAATTTCCTGCACAGGGTCAGGAAGCCTGGAGTCAAGCACAACTTCACTACTTATTTCATCTAATAAATCATTCATTTGTTCCTGTTGTGTACGTCTATCCGGGGCATGGTAAACCTTTAAAACAACATGCAAATTTATATACCCCACCAAATACTGGATATTTCCGAACATAACAACTGCACATCAAATCTGTGTTTTCATAAGATATAGCAATTTTTCAGCAAAAATCAGTAATTTGAACATGCAGGTTAAGGTTTTTTCAAAGTTACAATTGTTAATTATTCAACATTTACATTTTTGTCTTAAGTAAAGTCTTGTCCAAGCATGAATCGAAGACATCAATTACCAATTAAGAGCTAATTTTAACAAAAAAATCAATAATTTGACCCTCAAAGTCAAGGTCATGTAAAGGTCTTTTGAAGAAAAACTTGTACTGTATAAATTCAAATGATAACTTCGTGATTTATGAAACATGAAGCTGCATGCAAAAACTTTAACCTAGTAATCTGCCAGTGCAAGGGATGAAGGGAAAGTAGGATAACCCTATCATAATATAAATGGTCAAGCTTAAAAATCTCTATAATTTGTAGCCAATATGCTTCTATCCAGCCTTAAGCTTAATTTGAAAATGAACTTGGATGCATAAACATGTATGTTAATAATTAGCATTTTTGAACCTCATATGATCAAAACACAATCATTAGCATAATAAGATAACTTTACAATCAATTCATGTAAGATCTAACAAAACTGACCAGTGCAGATAGAAGCAGCAGCTAGTATCTAATATTTTCCATCTCCTATGAAACTATTGGCAACAGCCAGGTTGTGTGGAATACTGGATGATATTGTAACATATACTTAATAGTGTACCGCATTTACATTAAAAAGGTGATTTAACTTCCAAAGAACCAAATCCATTACAATTATCTAATCAGAGCTTACAGGTTTATTACTGGAGCTGTATCTAGAAGGGTCCATGCCTTTCACCTGTGCTAGTCTGTTTTCCAAGTCTTGAGCTGTCACCTTTGATGCTTCAACTGTTTTCAAAATACAGACAATGTAGACATAAGCCAGAATATGAATTATTAAGATTTATACAACCATTGCCAGAATATTATAACCCACCTAATTACCTAAAATGTAACAAATTCTTCTATGCAGATGTTGTCATTGGGTCATATTAAAACCCGTCAAGACAAAATTTGTGATCATACACAAAGGTATAATGTATCAGATTCATCAACATTCAACAGCATTTATGAAACTGTACCAAACATCCAAATAAGGGTCAAACTTAAAACTTCAGAAGTTGGTCAAAAGGTGAAGTTCAAGTATGCCAAATTGAAAGGGCCTTTTTTATTTATTTTTTTATTTTAACACTGATTTAAACACATTTTTTGTCATATTACACTAACTGGCTATTCTCGAAAACTTACCAGAAATTCTCCACATGTGACTGATTATTAAGCCTACCTGATATCTGACTCAGCTGTGAAAAACAAATTTATGACCATTAAACTCCAAGTCCAATGTCAAGGAAAAATTTTGTCTTCCCCTAGGGTTGAACCTGTGAACCATTTGTTGCCATAGAAACCACATTACACAACACAGGGAGAGAAGCAAACAATGGGCATAATCTCCATATTGCAATTTATCACTGTTTCAAGTTTCATGAAAATATTCTTTTGTTGCTATAGCAACAATATTTATCAACAAAGGAAGTAAATACAAATCAGTTCAAGAAAATTGAATGGGATATGGTATTTGTGATAGAGACTTACTTTCTTGAGGTGTTTTGTCTTTCCTCAATTTCTCTAACCTCTCTTGTATTTCCCTGTCAGCTTTGGACATGTTCTTGTGTTGAGATTTATGGGCTCCTACAACGTGACTGCCATGCTGTTTGCTGTGTGAAGGCTTATTACCACCAGCTTCTCTCTCCTCTAATGCTGCCATTCGCCTTTATAAACACAAAATAGTGTGTACTTGAAAAAGATCAACCATATGGTTAAAAAATAAACAAGAGCTGTTAGAAGAACAGCATGCTCAACTATTTTTAATGATTGATATTTACACAAGAGCCTGGATGATATAAGAATTATCATAGAGAATGATTTCATTCACAAAATTACAATTACACATGTAATGCATATAACATATTTATAAATCTTGACATTAAATTGTAAATCTGAAAGCATGAATGAAGTTTTAAGTGAATACAATCAGTGCTTTTTTTGAAAGAGTAACATAAACCAAACATTTTCTTAATTCACAAAGGGCCATGTTATTCAGTCAAAATCCACGTCAGAGTTACTGGCCTTGAAGTTGACCTCCAAAGACATGTATTAAGTTTCAAGTTAAGTCCACTTAAAGGTCTTGTCCAAAAGGGTTGTTGTGTCAATTATGAGGACAATCCATTTTGAGAAGATAAATAAAAAGAGATCAATGTGAAAGGTTTTGAATGGCCACAGGGAACAGCAATGAACATTACGACAGAAGCCATTGCTAGAATTTGTTCTTCTTTTATTGTCATAATCACTCCAGCAAATATACTGATATTGAAGCATACAACATTCAATAATATTTTCAATGTCAATAATAAATTGCAATGTCAATAAACACATAGATTTCTTATTCCATGTTTGTCTACTTGATACAAACTTGATAATACAGTTTTCAGACTCTGATGCTGTTAATTGCAAATGCCGAAAGTAGTCCGCTTTTTTGAAGCGGTTACTTCCCTTTATATGTACACTAACGCCAAAAAAATTCAGGGGAGATCACTGCGTAAAGATTGTCAAATGACAGGCGCAATAATTTTCAAGCAAAATAGTTCCCGAATGGTGGCAGATTTCTAATATTGTTTTATTCTTTATAGATATACATGCTTATAGTAAGCACCATGATTATTTACATCTGTGTTAAACAACAGGTTTAGCGTCGAAATAATAAGAGTTACAAACCCTAATTTAGAATAATATGGTTTATTTCAGGCCGTTCACATATAACTTCACCATGGCCGAGAGGTTTACACGCTCGCTTAGGAATCGTGAGGTCTGGAGTTCAAATCCCAGTTAAGGCAACTCATCTTTTTTTAAAATGTTTAAGTCAAATAAACATTGAATTGAATATCAGTGTTGCGATTAGTCTTATAGCCAATTTACTACAGTTAAAACACTGGAAAGCATTGGTGGCACTATACAAAAACAAATTGGTTTATAATCTCACAACCTTCACCTTTCTGACATTCTGAGACCCAAACAAGCCTTCTGTGCTTTGATTTCAAATTGCTGTTGCATAAAAAAATCTTGCAATTCACACTAAGGACTCAATTATACCTAAAACTGGGCACCTGATATCATAAAAGATTGTTGTGATACTTACTTTCTATAATTTTCTGGTGGAGAATACTTTGCAGGATTTTCATCTTTTGGTTTCACTTTTCTGCAGCAGAAAAATGGTTTTCATGATTTTAAGGAATTTAATTTCATTAAACATGTCAAGTACATTGCAAACAAATATTCCTTTCTGACAATAACCTAATAAAAGCTATTTGTACATGCCATTTTGCAGCCACCCAGATAGGGGGTTTGGTTTTAAAAAGTAGGGGATTTGGACCAAAAATAGGGGTATTTCTTTAGCCTAAAATCTCACCATCAGCATGTTGTAATCAGGTAAGCTTAAAAACATAAAATATTTTTCTCATAATCAACAGCATGTACATCCCTTCATATAGAAAGTAACAATCAATAATCAATTGCCATTTGAAAGTAATCAATTTTGACTAATGAAATGTCTAAAAATTATGAAATTTCACTCAAAGCATAAAATTATACAAAAGCAGGTGTCCACTCTAAATCCATTCTGTCATTACATTATGGACATATTTCATAGCAATAATCATTTATGGTGGGCAATTATAAACAGGACATATCATAATTGTATAAACAGAACATGTATTTTACTGAATAGTTTACTGTATTACAGATAAGTACTAATAAGAATTTCTTTGTATATTAGTTTGTTTCACAACAGGTGACCTTCCAAATATAACCAATGAACATTCAGCTTTTGCACTATGTGATATTCCAGAAGAAATCATTATTTGATCTGATCTTATCAATTTAGCCTCATTTTCATTTCAAGAGTCCAATAGGTCCATATCAAATTGATATCATACCCATATAATCTTCAGAGCCCAGAAAAGCTGTATTAAATGCATATCATACTCTACATTGCTTGTTTTTGTTTTTGATAATCCAAAAATCCATATCAAATCCTTATTGTAATTGAATCAACAAAGTTCTGTCAAAATATTAAAACAAATAAAGATTAAACATTGTTGCAAACATTACTGATTCTATCTGGCTCATACTCTGCTGCAAAACCTATATCAGACTCGGCTAATGCCTCATCCAATATACATGATTGTAGTTTTGACAAATGTTTAAATGTCCAATATAATTCATTATTGTACTCAAACAATAACATCATAGTATCGTCAATATTTGTCATCTATTACCAATATATTGTTTATATGCTTTGCACTGCCAGTCTGGATCAATGACAGCTCTATCTTCATGTTAAGGTAAAAATCCACTTAAAGCTGGATTTTGGAATGAAATACAATAACCGGCAAACTACCCGGTACTACAGTTTAAAATACAGAATTACAGTCTCATTAACAAAATTGTCTTACCCAGTCAAAATATTATAGCACTTCATGCAAACTCTGTGTTTCTCATTGTTTAGTTTAGGTATGGAATATTTATTTGGCATACATTTCATACAGAAGGAAAATCCACAATTCTTACAACCATGCTGAAAATAAAGAATATAATTGGTATCTTAAGTATAAAATTGGAAAATGTAATAGCAATAAACTAAATTCAAATTAATTTAAAAGGAGGCAAGACAACTTAGAACATTAAACTAAATTTTATAATTTTAATTGTCAGGACTTTTTGTCAACTATTCATGAGATTTCTGACATTTCTGCATGATTTAATATCAATTTTCAAATCAATTTTCAAATGTTTTTGTAGCTACTGCTGCCGAACTGACACTAGATTTTGCCTAGTTCACCGACACGGAACTCACTATCTGTGTGACTTGTAATCAATTTTCAAAGAATGCAAGTAAAAATCAAAAGTTTATATGAAAAATATGGGTACTGCCACTATAGCTTTTAAAAAGAAGTTTGTCGCATAATTATTCTATTGACTACTGGTTGGGGACCACCAAAACTGGACAACCACCAAACCCAGACGGACCCAAAAATGCCTGATTAAGTTTTTTCTTTGTTCAGTAGTTATCAATCTATCAGTCACTTTTTAATCAACAATAAATGCACATTTTTTATTAAGTAATTAAATTTTTTTAAACTGATGTAAACTGTAATATTTTAATGTCTATTTCAAAAACATTGACGTTGGAAATTTGGAGGTCAAGAGTGCTATACCTGACCTTTTGTACTAACTATAATCATTTGCAGAGTAAACAGTATAATATCCAAAACTTCAGCATTTGCTGCTGAAATATAGCTTATCATTTTAAAAATAAAAGAATTTAAACACACAAGCTTTTATCTGAATTAAATCAGCGTCATTACATATCTGTCCAGACACATGTACCTACTGTAGTGCGGACAATTGAGGTAATTTTGGTACCCTAATTGATGTGCCTCAGATATAAGTGTCAACATAATCAGAAATAAACAAACTACTTCATTAGTTAGGAGAAGAACCTAGCTGTACTGCGTCAAATTTTCAGAATCTCGCTTTAAACTTATGAAATCTGTATGGAAAAATGTTCAAAAAGTGTTCGGTTAATGGTCTCTGACCAGTATTGCTTGAAAATCAACTGCAAAATTATTCATTGAACAGTTAAATTCCTTTGTATTATTATGGTCTTGTGACTTTTTCAGTTATACATTTATACAATTGGCTAATTAATGGGGAATCAGGGTCAGCTCGGCCCTATTTCAACTCGGCACGGGTCAACTTGGCCCACTTTTCAATTTATTAAAATTTTGTTTTGTTTTGTTGGAACCACATAATTAATATCTTGACTTATTCATAAATGTGTAAAGATGTTTTCTTAAATTAGCATCACATTTTTTGGTAATGAAAGCGTTTTTTAATGATATAGGTAATAAAAACTTATTACAATCCATCCTTGGGACATAGCAAAATGCATCAAAGGGAACACATTTGTATTTTTTATTACAGTATAGTAAATAAAGAATCTGCAAGAATAAACATAATAAATTTTTCTAAATATACATTAATTATGCAGAAATACAATGTACAATTATATAATAACATACCAGATATCTCTCGTTTTTCATTTAAAAGAGCTTTCCTTGATAACATGATAACATAATCTAGAAAAGTTAATACATTTAATATGTTTTTTGTTTTTTTTTGTGTTTTTCTTTTTCAATGTGGGCCGAGTTGACCCGTGCCGAGTTGGTATAGGGCCGAGCTGACTCTTTCCCATTAATGGGTATCCAGAGAATTAGATCTATGCTTTTCCAATGCCTCTAAGGAAGCATTAGAAACCCTTGGGCTTGACAGTAAAAATCGACAGTATCTGGACAGTGGATTGGGGGGAATCAAATCAACTCTCTTACATTGAAATCGATATAAATAAGCGTATACGCGGCTTAAATGATTCAAATTACCTCTCTTTTAAATGCATTAAATGCACTACCGCATCCATAGCAAGACATTGTGTCAGAAACATCAAATGATACGCTAAAAAGGGAAATCATGTAACATCTTACTTAACAATTCAATCGCAACTTCTCGGACTAACTTCGGAAAATATCATTGTAAAAATAATAGCCGAGATGTTCCGATTGACTACCAGTCGCAACTTCACGCCAATTTCCGTCAAATCTCGGTTTAAGAATAATCTGCGATATGTTCCGAATGGTTTTGTAAACATTGCCAAATTAGTAGGATTCAACCTATGGGAGTACAGGCCCATTTAGGCATCAGTGATAATATGAAAAAGGCAAAGCCTCAAAGCGAGCTCGATGTACTTTTGACTCTAAATAGTATGAAATAATAGCTCATTTTTATTTTAAATGCAGTGACGAGTGCGTGTACTGTTGCCTATGTCGTTAAATGAATAACGAGTTTTGAAAACGTTTATAAAACTTTGTTTATTTTTTATCTCTATAATTTTTCAAGCGAAATAAAGATTATTAAAAGTCAAGTCACGTCAAGTCAAGTCAAGTAAATTTTATTTATAAGTCGGATACATCAACAATAAACATAAGCTCTGATGAGCTTTTTACACCGAAAGTGAAATAAATGTAAAACTTAAAACGTTTGCGACATTAAAATAGCGTAATTGATTTGTTTGTTTTGCACGTGCTGTTTGGCGCTACATTGTGACGTCACGTAAACAATACTTTAAACGTCTGTACAGCGTTAACGACTGAATAAAAGATATTGGTGTTCGGATTCATTTTCTTAGTTAGACCATTTTCTTTAATTCTAGATAGTTTTCACAACAGAATTCGACAAAAAATTGTTTATTTTTATCAGATTTTTCAAACAAAATGGCGCCTTCATACAATTTTATACACAGCTTCCGTTATTCTGGTTCCCTGTCCATTATGGTTCCCATAGACGTGCGCGGGTGACCAGTCTACACATCCGTTTTCAGTCAGAATTCCTTAGTTTTTATCGTTATCTTTAAATTCGAAAGGTTGCGATGTGTCCAATTCGGTACTTTGGACGAAAGTTTTCAAAACCATCACTTAGCAGGTACTCGCGTTACCGTAAAGCTCGCTTTGCGAGCAGGCCCTTCGGGCAAGCTCGTCGAGCTCGCTATAAACAGCAAAATTCACAAACAATTGTGCATAAAAAAATATGTGTATACAGAGCTTGTAGCATGATAAATACAAAAATAAGGCTAGAGATACTAAAGTCATAATGCGATTACATAGAGGATATTTGTTTAGTTCAGTGTAAGATCGGAATATATTTCACCGAGTGAGCACCAAAAGGTATATTTCACGAGTGGTGCAGCCACGAGTGAAATATGAACTTTTGGTGTTCACAAGGTGAAATATATTTCGATCTTACACTAAACTAAACAAATTTTCTTTTTATTATATGCAAATAAACGTTTTAAAAAGACATTAAACCTAATACTGAATGAAAAGCGCGCCAAATAATAAAACAACGTGACGTCATTTACGACGTCACGTCATTAAGTTGGTACCCAGTACTGTGCACGCTTGTATTTCACTGAAACAAGGTAAGGGGCTTAAATTCAAAACAGTGAAATTATCAAAGTGGTAATTTCACTGTTTCAAACAGTGAAATTACCAGTTTTATATCACTGATATATTTCTATAAACCACCGAAAAGCATGTAATAAAAATGTCATAAGACCTTAAAGATGAAAAAAATAATAAATAATAAAATAAAATACATAAAAATAAAAAATACATTGTAGATAAAATAAATAATGAAAATGAAGACAAGCTATTCATGAGGAGTGATATACATTTTAACGGAAGAAATTAATGTAAAGTATCATGTCGTCAAAAAGCATTATATTATACAAAGAGGTTCAAGTAGTAAGCATTATATTATTAGTTATAAAGATCGTTGACAGGTTATAATTATGGCCCGATATAAACGGCTTTTTGTAAATATAACCCGAGCCGTTAGGCGAGGGTTATATTGCAAACAGCCGTTTATATACGGCCATATAACCTGTCAACAATCTTTATAAAGAATTTATAATACAGCAAGCATAATCTTTAGAGAAAAAGGTAAGTTTTATTCATGGATAGATAGCAGCCGTGTATATAAAACTATATAAACGTCACGATTATCCAATGAAAAATGACGTTACAAACGTGCAGTATTATAAAATACAAACAACGCGTCATACAGTTTAAAATCTTTTGGAACAACAATTACAATGTAAGTTAAGACTAGAAGCTTATCATTCTTGCATTCTTGACACCCGTTTTCACCTTATACAATACAGCTGAGTGTGCTTGATTTACGACCAAATATATGTTTTAGATATTTCAGTTGAACTTAACCTAGTAAAGCATTGCTACCATAACCTCAGCACTCACACTTACATAGTACAATGGGCTTAACTAATTTATAAAATATTTGCATATCTATTGGTAGCTGCAAAGTTTTCGACTTCTTAATAAGACAGCAAAATGCTTTAGTAGCCTCGTTAGCTACTGTATATCAGCTATTTAAGCTATGCATTAACAAAGCAACCACTTCTGCTAAATGTTACACCTAAATATTGAAATTCATCAACTATTTCTAAACTTTCATTCTTATAATAAATAAGTAAAATTATTTTGTTACAGTCTCCCTTTGGAAAATACAATAACCTTTGTTTTCGATGTGTTTTGTTAATCAAGAGGTGATTCTGATTGTACGACAGTATCATCAGCATAGAGATTCACAGATAATTTGAGTAAACCAATTTTAATGGTTGTTGTTGTTTGTTGTAGTTGGGGTTTTTTTTGGTTTGTTTGTTTGTTTTTTTTGTTGTTTTTTTTGTTGTTGTTTTTTGTTGTTGTTGTTTTTTTTGTTTTTTTTTTGTTGTTGTTTTTTTTGTTTTTTTTTGGTTTTTTTTTTTTGGGGGGGGGGGGCATGTTTTTAGATTATTTGGGAAGAATGTGTATATCATTTAGGAAAAAAGAATTTATATTATTTTTGGGAATATCTATCTTATATGTGTTTTAATATCGTATGGCAATTTAGCATACAATTACTATAGACAAAATTAGTAAACTTTACCATAATCAAGATATAAATAAAGCATGAATGTCTAAATGAATTTAGGTCGGGTACCTGTCAGGTTTGGGAATTTTTATGGACCTTTCTGATAATATATCAAACATCTGTATCAAGTTAAAGAAAATGTGTAAAGAGCAGTGTTGACCAGTTCACCAAAAAGGTGACGTGTTAAACAATGGACGAATTGTCTCGATCTAACAAAGAAACATACTATGTGTGTGTCTTTGAGTTTTATATTCTCGACACCAGTTGCCCATAATTACATGTATGGGCGAGTCCTCTAGTCATTTTAGTTGTTTAAGGATCATGCAAGATACAGATACAGAAAAATCCCTCTATTCCAGCAGCTTCTCCTGGTTCCTCAGCGTGCCAAATGTTTAAGCACTGATACGCACAACCTCGATTTAAAGTCTCATCAGTAAGTTAGTTGGCCAGTCCAGGAATCGAACCCTCAATGTTGAGATCTTGCTCACTATCCGATATAGCTATACATATTGGCAGAAACATATTTAGCGTGTATGTTTAATGAGGGTCATACCGCCTGTTAAGGCACATAAAGAAGCTTTCGTTGTCGAGTACCAGACCCCTGACATGTTACCAATCATGCTCTTAAAGCACAAAGTGGTGATAATTTACCTCCAAGCCAATTCCATGGAATACCAGCCAAAAATGTGAATTTTGAGCCAAAAGTAGGTCACTGTAAGGCGGTCAATGAGAACCTAAATGTGTAGTAACCTGTGACAATAATGAAAGAATTAGCCCTGAAAAGGGATGTTGGTTTCAAGCAAAGGGCCTGTCTTACAAGCCGCCTCTCTGTGCTAGGGGCTCACATACCCCAGCAAACCATCCTTGTCGTCTCTGCCTACATATTGTTGGGCCACTCGGACCCTTGGCATTAGTTAGGACACCGACAGCTGGTCTGCAGTACAAGTTCTGATCTTTTTTGCGCTAAAAGTTCTTTTTTTTTTAAATTAGATCTACAGTGTATTTTCAATTTTCGCTATCAAAAAAAAAAGTTTGATCTATAATTCTAAAAGTGTCAAATATGAGTTTACATACCTTTCTTGTGACATAAAATGTCAAACTGTTTGATGGAAAAAAACTGTGATTGTAATTAAAAAATTTCATTTTAAGCTACATTGTAACCTTCATTTTAAGCTAAGCTCATTTTGAGCTAACCTTCATACTTTTGCCAACAATTAAAAAGTTACCTGTATGTCGAACGGGTAATTTATTATAATTTTTTAGGTGCTTAATTTTTCTTCATTAATCACATGCTTGCAGTTCATGAACTAACTAGTGTTTTCCACAGACACTTGGACTATAGACACCGCCCTTTTCCGCCCCTGAATATAAAAAACTAAAAGTATTATTTATTACAAGAATTAGTTTCAAATTCTTACTTATATTAGTATGGACGGTTAAAGTGTCTAACACGTGAACAAGTTTGAATAGAATTTCAGAACGTTTTAAAAATGTCAATTTTTTCTCAAGCTTCAAATATTTTGACGTACGGTTTCACGATAAAATAGACATGGTGTATACAAGTGCGGAAGGGGAGCTACGCACACAACCCCAAATGTTTGTGGTGCTTTCTGTTAAGATGCATCCGATGTAAAATATATTTTCTAGTATCTTGTATCTTGCCGAGTTGACAAAAAAAGATGATACGTGAAGCCACTTCGTTGACCGCTTGGCAAATTGACCAAGGGACAAGTTGACGTGACATTTATCACTATAGGGTTCGAATGACATTGTATACACACCGGTCTCTCAAATATCAACAGTCAGCAAGACCGGTGTACACGATGGTTCGAATGAATTATTTAGTTGCGTTTAACCTAAATTTAAACGTCTTAAGGGCGAAAACGAAACGAGTGAAAAGTTTTGAGTACGAAGTTGTGTTTATTTCCCACTCGCATCTTCTCGGTTTTTTCCGTCAAACTTCGGACAATAATTATTATTATTAATAGCCGATATAGTCCGATTGAAAGTTTGACGGAAAGGACCGAGAAGATGCGATTGTTTATGTCTTATTTCTGTAACACGTGAAATAAAAAATACCTTTGATTTCTTATAAAATAGTTTAAACTCTCCAGTATATCTCAATAAAATGTCAACAGTTGATATGGAACAAGCCAGTGTAGAAACAGATTTTGTGTCAGTGAAATCTAAAAAGGCAAAATCAAGAAAAAGAAAGCGAGAAGAAAAACAAGAACTTGAACAAGTTGAGGAAGCAGATGATGCATCAAGTTCAACAAATCAAACTTCACATGCAATGGACTTAGGCGATAGCCAGCCAACACCAAACAAAAGACCGAGTTTTCCACCAATAAGTGGAGACAAATTAAAAGTAATTGTAATTTTATAGATATATTCCATAATTGGAAGTGGCAAATTGACTCTTGAGCCATTATGAGCCTGTGACAGCTATAGATTTCAACCACAACATATTGTTGTGAGTCACATACTGCTAGCCTATATCACAGACACTTGAGGTCAGATCCTGCCCCCAAGGTGATACGCCCGTGTAAAAAATATTTTAATATTTAAACACGAATGGAACACGTACATCTCTTACAACGATAAAACTGTTTTTCAAACAATTTAATTATGAAAAAGATACATTATACCATCTGAATAAAGTAAAGATTGCAGATTCCCTTAACTAATAAAACCTTATAATTTATGAATCATTATTAGATAAACCTGACCGTGACTTTTTCCGGTGTTAATCAAGAGAATATCAAATTATATCTTCTAGAAGCAATCAGATAAACATTTATACATCACATTTTAATATGAAAATCAACATTTAATTAAAATTGAATGTAAATTTTGTGTTCTGTCCAAGCAATACGATTTATAAGAGTTCCTGCCTCTGCATTGAGTGCATCGGTACACAAACTTCTTGGGCATCCTATCGTCATTTCACGCATGTTAACTAGCTGTCTGCAAGTGCTCATTTAAAAGACATTTTCTTTGTAACAAAACTATTACCAAGATGCACAATGTGTTATTTCCCTATTTTTTTATTCTATATAGTCAGTCAAGATCTGACCCCCATGTATCTGTGGCCTATAAGACAATCTTAAGGTATATGGTACCCCCAAGTGAACCCCCAATATTGAAGTGATTACTGCAGACTATGACTCAATCAAAATTCTAATGAACAGACCAATAAAATGTGGATACTAGTTCTTGCTTCCATAACTTTATATGTCGCTTTTATTTTGATGTTGTGCAGCAGTAAAATTATGGGTCAACTCCATTTGAAAGGCTACCAGAATTTTGGCAGTTTCTGTGCAGTACATAAATAAATATTAAAAACACCCTTATTAATCTAATTTGGGTCAAATTAAAAGTACTATTTGGTTAACAAATAAATTTTGAATCTACATGTTTTCTGTAAAAATGAAACTTCAATGACATTGTGTACCCAACTATTTGTTAGGGAAATATGTAGAGATTGTCTACCAATATGGAGTCTGCTTTCAAATGAAATCTCATGGGACTTCAAATTTTGGTAATTCTAGCATATACATGCAGTGATTCTTTCCTGTATTTCACAGCCGAATAATAGGCTGTTTCCCCTAGCCCAAAAGAAGTATATTTTCCCTTAAAAATGCTAGTTTTTTCCCCTTAAATGCCCTGATCAGTCACTTTTTCATCAGAACCATGACTTAAACTATAGCAACTAACTTATACCAGTTTGAAGACAGAAAGCTGTCACTAAAGATAGCCTCTGTTGTGTAAAATGCATGTTAAACTGAATTGAAATTGAATTTATTTTATAAAGTCATAAAATGTGTAGGTAAATTCCGTTCTCAGTTGTTTGAATTGGATTTCAGATTTCCCCCTTTCTGATTTATCACGCTATATTTTCCACCTCAGACAGCCAGAGGTTGTTTTGAAAATTGAGAAAAAAATCACTGACATGTATTTTTAGTAACTGACCATACAGTACACTAAGTTTAATACTGTACTATATTTTAAATAAAAACAAAAAAATAATTCAATAATCATCACACACAACTATATGAATCAAACATGTTTTTTGGTACAATGTCTGTTATTAAGTAAATAAATGTACACAGTTATTCATAATTGCAAAGCCATGTTTTTTCAATTTAAAAGAAGCATTTCATCATGGGTCATCAAATGCCATGCAAAGGATCCAAACTTAAATTCAAGCAAAAATTGAAGTCATGTAATGATTAGGGCAGCAATGGCTGTGAATTTTATGATATGTAAACGCACGGATAAACTTTGAGGCATTATTTTGTCAATATAACCTTCTTTGTTAAAAAAATTAGACTAGAGTGTTCAAAGTATATCGAACTACGAGTATTAGACTAGTTTTTGTCCAAATAACACTAATTTATTGAAATACAGCATGACATAAATATGTTACAGTTCTTGTTAACTTTCGATACGGGATTGGCTTCAGCGAACAGGTCTAGCAGTACTATAAAACCTGTTTGCTGAAGTCTCTTTAGCTATGTGGATACATTTATATTACATCTTGTAATACTGCATGTTTGTAACATTTCTTTTGATGTTTATATAATTTGTATACACGGCTGCTATAGATTTATGTTAAAAGTAATTTCATTTTTTTCTCTATAAAAGCAAGTTTTGATTGTTATAAATATGTTATAAAGATTGACAGGTTATAAGGTTGTATATAAAGGGTAATTTGCAATATATACAAACAACCATTTATATAGGGCCATATGACCCTAAAAAATCTTTATAACTGATGTATTTCATACCAAAATAAATCTATCCATCTGTCTATTGTAATACTGCATGTTTGTAACTTCACCTTTCATCAGTTTTGCTTTTCATCGGATAATTTATATAATCTTTGAATATGGAAATTATGTACTTATTTTCAATTTTCCTCAAAGTAATACTTCTGTATTACAAATTTGTTATAAAAATGTCTGACATGTTATATTGCTGGGTATAAACGATTGTTTTCAATTAAACTTGAGCAGAGCTAGTATTATTTTACAACCATTCATATAACCTGTTAGATAACTTTATATCTTTAAATGTCGCAACCTCTGAGAAACCTGTAATGTTTTTATAGGTACTTTTATTGACATTATTTGCAAACTCATTCACATTTTTTTATATGAAAATATTTATTATAGGGTGGAAAAACAGATTTCAGAAAAGTCCCAGTACCTCAAAATAGATATGGACCTCTAAAGGAGAATTGGATGAAAATATTTACACCAGTAGTTGAACACCTACATTTACAGATCCGATTTAACCTGAAGTCAAGAAATGTAGAAATAAAGGTTTGTATTTTTTTTTTCATTCCATATTGTTAATGTATAAGAGGCAAGAGGGCAGTTCTTATAAATATGAATAAATATGAACTTCTGTCTACTTTCAAGTGTTAATCTAATAAAATTGTCTAGCTATGATTTTGGAAGTGTTTAATTTTAAGCATTCTCAAAATAGTTTAGAATAGATTAGATTTATAATTAAATTCAAGTTTTTATCAAATGTTTCTTCATAAAAGACTGGTAGGTAACTGGTTTTTACTGAAGTACATGTACATGTATATCCCATTCCAGACGCTAGTTATTGTCCGAAAACTATTCTTCTGTTCTTAGTAATGGTTACCTTGACCTTGTCCCTAGGGGGTCCAAATGCAATACCAACTGGGCTTTCCACATAAGGATGCTATATACCAAGTTTGATTACAATACTCTAATTATCGTCCGGAAACCATGAAGTGGAACGACCAATGGACCAACCTAACAAGTGTTGGTGAGAAGTAAAACGCAACCAAAAATAACTTAGCATTACCCCAGTCTGGCGGTGGCTTTTGTTAACAATTTTACAATTTGAAAAGATCATTTGTGCTGAATAATTAGAATTTTTAAATTTTATATTGCAGACATGCAAAGACACAAAAGATATTGGAGCATTGCAAAAAGCTGCAGACTTTGTTAAAGCTTTCACTCTTGGTTTTGAAGTTGATGTAAGATTCATATTATCTCATTTATAAGAAAATAATAAGGAAAGAAGTTGAACAATATTGTAAATAGAATCATTGAAATCATTGTGTTTGCCTTCTCCTTATGGGAACTTTATCAAGTTTTAATCCCAGGCTATTTGTTCTAAGATTGCCTGCTCTATGTCTTAAAAAGATTTTATATAAGGTGACATGATATTGTGATGTCATTACATGTATATCTAAAAGGATGTTCTTGACTGTAATGAACTACTTTTGCTAGAGGTGTAGGAGGATATCAAATAAACAAATTGGTTTGTTATGTTATTTTTGTTTTTCTCTACTGAACAGTATTATATTAGTCAAGCATGCTTCCCCTTGTCTCAGATATTTTCATCTGGTAGAAGATATTTTAAAATAGAAGTAAATAAATACAAATGTATATGTCTAGTTTGTCTTTATTTTCCAGGATGCTCTTGCCCTTGTCAGACTAGATGACCTTTATTTAGAGTCCTTCAAGGTCACAGATGGTTTGTACTAGTATTCCTTTGTTACATTTGTGAAGTATGATTTTTAGTTTGAAATAAATTTTTAGTTGACTTTTTCAAAGGAAAAAAGAGCTATTGCTATAGTCATGTTGTCATTGACACATTTCAACTGTTACTTGCAATCAGAAAGAGGTCAAAATATGCAAAAGTAGCTCTTACTGCGTTAGTCTTGCAGTAGAAATATAGTGATAAATACTAAAATGCAGACATTACTGGGTAATCCCAAATAACATGTAAAGTATTAATTGAATCCAAAATCTGTTTACTTTTTAAAATTTTTAGTACACTTTCCTCAAGTTTGATTTTCTTAACATATTTTGCTCATCTGGAGGCATGCAGCTTCAACATTTATTCAAATCTTTTTTTTTTCAGTTAAACCTTTAAAGGGAGACCACTTGTCAAGAGCTATTGGTAGACTTGCTGGTAAAAATGGGAAAACAAAGTTTACAATAGAAAATGTGACCAGATGTAGGATTGTGTTAGCAGACAGGTAACATTACATATATGAATTATTTAAACCAAAAGTATCTCTTTAACTAGGTTTTCAGTTATTAGATGGATAAATAACATGCTTTCATTATAGGCAAGCATTTTTGGGGCATCAAACATATGATTTCCTGTCAATAACTTGAGTTAGGAAAAAGATAATGAAATAAAACTTTGCATGAGGCACGCAAAAATCCTTGTTTTGTACGTTTTGTCAAAAACTTAAGTTAGGAATCAAACATAGTATATAGTAAGCTTGACCTAGCTTGGATGCACTGATTTGATCAGTATTTGGACACATCATGTAGAACAACATTATGAATTCTCATTCACTTTTTATCACATGTTAAATAGTTAAATATAGCTATGTATACCTTAAAAAACATGTATGGAATCAGGAGGGAGATATTGTTTTGGCACTGTCAGTCCATCTGTCCAAATTTCATTTTCAGGCTGTTTCTAAGCAAAAACTGACTGGATTTCAATGAAACAAGAGATGTGCATGACATTCGCATGTCCCGGTCAAACAATTATTATTTTGATTAGTTATACAGAATGCATGCGGATCAAAATTACTTTCTATGTTATTTTTTCGCAATTGCTGACTGAATTTTACCATGATTTAAAAGAAACCATTTACACCAAAAAGATATGCACATATCCTCCTCATATCCTGGGCGAACCATTCAATTCATAATTATGGCCTGAAATTAGTTATGCACTATGCATTTAGAGTAATTTTTGTATCAGCTCTATAAAATATATGCAAGATAAAATGGAACATGTAATTATGATAATATTAATTGTTCTTCTTTGGATACACATACCCTACAATTTTATGAGACTTGGACAGGTGAACACCTCTATTTTGCTAGGTCAGTTTTCCAGGACAACTTTATTTCAAAAATACTGTTGAGCCCTATGAGAGGGGACACTAAGGTCAAGGTCACTGGTGCTTAAATAGATTTGAGTCTTTTATGTCTTCCATTTTTGGTAGGTAATCATTTGGATAGTCCTATAACTTTGGTTGGATGAGAAGTGGTCATTTGAATCAATGTCAAGAGAATGAAAGAATTTGATTTTACATTTTTGCTCAATCAGCCTTTATTTCTTGACTGTTGTCTTACATATTTGTTAGGAAGGTCTTTCATATTTGTTAGGAACATACCTTTGGTTGTGCTTTATGTGGAGTTAGGGGTCTCTGGGGTGGAGGTAATTGGTGCCAAAAACAGATTTTTACACTTGCTCTTAGTGCCTTTATATATTATATGAATTTAAAAACATTGAGGAATGTGCAGTTTTGGGGAGCATTCTTCGTCGTAAGCTATATTTTCTCTTTAGCAGTATATCTGAGGTGAGTTACAATGGCCCTCATGTCTATTTTTAGATTTATTATAATTACCCAAGCACCATGTTTAATCAATATTTCTTTTTTAGCAATTTGAGTCATTATCAACATTAAACAGTGCCTTTACAAATGAAATTGCAGACATTAATATATTTACAAGATAATGTCATGTTATATATTTCTTTTCTTTATTTCAGTAATGTACATATTCTGGGGTCTTTCCAAAACATCAAGGTGGCCAGAACAGCAATATGTAATTTAATTTTAGGTGAGAACAGAAACAAGTGTACTTACTGTGATTGTTATGCTTAAAACATCTTAATACATTGTATATAGCTATAGCTCTAAAAATAGATTTTGTCAGTGCATCTGTTTTCAAGAAAAAGTCGAGCTATAATGATTGCATGGACTGTTTAAAAAGTTATGTAATTAAAAATGGTCCTGTCCTGTGGGTGATTAAGTTTACATAGACTTGTTCAGTAAAACTGTCATCTGCAAGAACAATGCCCAGAGTTTAAATATTTGCATCATCTTGTGGTCCACTACAAATGTTATATAAACCATGCCCCTGTGGTTTAACTTAATTAACATAAACTTACATAATTAAGTCTTCCTGTCTGAAATTACAATGCCAAGAGCTTAGATATTTGTCATGACACCTACCAATATAAAAATCATGCAGCTTGGGTTAAATATTGACCTCATTAGTGACTTTTACATCAAAATTTAAATTGTAAACCTTTTCTAGCAATCACAGGTAATGGCATTATGGCCCTCTTGTTCATTTTGAACTTTTGTCAAAGTTGCTTGCACAATTGTAAGGCAAGGGAAATTATCCTGAAGGACTGGAGTTATGCCCCTTCTAAACTTAAAATATTTAAAGTTGGTTATTGATAGTGGCAAGCTTTAGCACTGCATGAGGTGCTCTTGTTTTAGCAATTAAGCTTTGTTTTCGAGGATAAGTATCATATAAGAAGGCAGGAATTAGCAACAAACTAGAGTCCAGTACTTGGCAGTGTATAATGAATCCCTTACATAAAACAAAACAAAATTGCTAAAGTTGTCAGAATTTAAAATGTGCAGGAAATGCATTTATAATACATTGCTTAAAACATAAACTAGTATACTGTTGACTGGTCATTTTAGCATTATGCCTTGCAAAACTGCAGTAAACAGTTATTTTAATCAATAGGTAGGTCCAATACTTCAATGGATATTGCAGGAGACACCATTATTAAATCTAAATAATATTTTTGACATTTATTGACTTTTTTTTGTAAAAAATCATATTGTAGCTGCTTCACATTTCTATGTACATAATGTAATCACAAAAATGAAATAACACAATACTTCTGTAATTTCAGGGAGCCCACCATCAAAGGTATATGGAACTATGAGGTCAATAGCAGCAAGATCTGCTGAGAGGTTTTAAGATAAAAAAATAAACTATAAAACAGACATTGTTTCCTCCAGTTTTCTTATCCTTGATATTTTAGGAAGAGTAAATCATAAAATTACCACATCATCACACCTTTTAGCTCACCTAAGCACAAAGTTCTAAAGTCTGAAGAGATGACCTTTTGTGATAGCATGACTGTTGTGTTATCTGTAACTTCTAAAGTCATCTTCTAAACCACATGGTAGATTTTGACCAAACTTCACAGAGATGATCTTTACAAAAGAGATGTAAATTCAGGAATGATCTTTACAAAAGTAAAATTAATGGATTTAGTATGATACTTACTGTATGTGACAGAATAAACTTTAAAAGAATCTTAAAGTGTCTCCTCTGAAACAGTTTATCCCATATAAATTTTGATATTTATAGCATATAGCATCACCTTTGTATGAATCATGGCCCGAGGGTCAAAATTGGCTCAGCACTGGAGGAGACTACAGTGAAACTATTTGTCATAGAGCTTACATACTTTACCATTTGGATAGTCAGTCACATATGTTACATTGACGTGTATAGGAATCAAATTTAGTAAATCTCCACACAGATAAGAGCTTATATATTTTATTAGAACATTGAACAGTTATGTTCTATCACAACACGGTATGTTCTACATGTTGAAGCAATGCTATATTAATAATTTTATATGTGAATGATGAATTCTGGGATGTATTAAGAAATTTATATGTACAATGAATGGGTACTGGCCTATATGAGTGAGAGAGCTGATTTAAGCAAATCTTGTCACAACAGACTAATACAACAGTACATGACCATGCCTGCAGCTATAACTGTCCTCGGGTGATTTTTTGGCATTGGTCATTCATACAACACAGCAAAACACAAAGGAAAGAATGGGGCCGAGTGATATGTACTTTTCTGCCCAGCGTGCTCGGATTTTAGTATTATTAAAATTAAACTACCAAAATAAAAGTTTAATTCTATTTATAGTTTTGATAACATCTTATGCCTTTTAAAGTGTTCCTGGCACATCAGTAGGTAAAGGCTTTTATTCACCTAAAAATACAACTGCAAACTAATTATTGTATACAATGTCGGCTATGGGTGTGTGCAAGAAAAATGTTTAAAGAAAAGACTTGCTGGTGCTAGCCCTGACACGACCAGGAAAAGTCGATACTGTTGCTATTTAAAATAATGTTTAAATGACTTATGTAAAAACTGACCAGAACTAACAAGTGGTAAAAACATTGATGATGTGTAATTTGCTCATGAGGATATGTTTTCCTCGGTCATTTTAAAAGAAACATTGTAAAGTTTACAGTTGATTCTTTTGAGGTTAAAGTTATATAAAATGCATAATATTACCCTGATGCCTGTGCAATTAATTTTCTCTCTTTGCTTACAAACGGACCCCTAGCTTGTAACATAAAGAGCATATACATATACCATCGTGGTGATTGATCTTTAAAGTCTCAATCTCAACAACCATTATATCATGCAATTTTAGTCTACCAAAATCCTTACCAGGACAACACTAAATTTATAACAGGAGTCCGAGTAGATTAATGTTGGTTTGTTATACGTTTACATTAGAATAAATTGATAATATTATGTTATACTTTCCTATTATCTGGAAATACCACACCATTAACATGTATAATGCTTCTGTCTTATTCCATTCGTAGATCTTGTATTTAAGTAAAAACTTAAATAAGCTACTACATGTTTTGTTAAATGAAATGTATTTCGGGATCATGATTACCAAACAAAATTTTAGCTGATTGTATTATAAATTTTAGCTCCTACAAAACCAGCATACTGTCCACGAAAAAAAAGGCATAATTTTGTTTCCGACAAGCTTTTGTTCCATAGAAATCATAATACATGCAAACGCAAATATTTCCCGGGTCAACAAAATTTTTACCATTCATAACAAATTGCTCGTGAAATGAATATGACTAAAACAGAATTATCTAGGAACAGTTATTAGGTCACTAGCCTCAAACTATTATTTTTAGCTCGACTATACAGTAGTTAATCTTACCTATAATTTGCCGGCGTGTCGGCGGCGTCGTTTTACTTCGGTTAATGTGGTTCATTGTCTGCATGAAACTTCATGTGTGACTTCATACCTTATCAATCACTGTAGGTATTTTCTTGAAACTTCACACATGTCATTGATTCTAGAATGCATTTCCCTTTGCGACCTTAAAGGCACATTATGTCTTAGAAATGAATGAATGTATCATTATTTAAAAAGGAAAAAACATGGGTTTTTAAACGTTAAAATAATAATTTAAGAGCATATTAGATGTTTGTCCACCTGAATAAATAGTGCTGAATTTGAAATTATTTCTCATAAAAGTAACGAAACGTCAACGATGTAGTATTTTGTCCTCCATACAAAATACTAAATCACTATAACTGTATTAATTGCCAAAAAAAGGCAACGGGTGCAAAAGATGATTCAGGTTACTTGCAAATAAATTTCGTTTTGGAAACTATTATAGAACACAAAAAAAGACTTTGAAAAATGAACATGAAAGCGTTTCTTCTGGGGCACAATGGGCCTTTAAACAATCTAGTTGTAGAGTGTTCCGAGTGTCGCAATCCAAGATCAGTAACTTTAAAGCATGGACTTTGACTAAATTAGGCCTTTTGTATAATAAGAAAATATCTGTTGTGTGTGCATCATCAATCTTCAAAACTAATTAAACATGTTAAAGTCACACTAAAATCTTAACGCATGTCTTCGGGATCATAATTGGTGGTCACCACTGTCCAAGGTCCATAACTTTCACATGGATTTTGACTGTGGAACCCTTCGAGAACTTTGAATTTCCAAGTTAAGGGTTTGCGTGACAGTTCATCTTCAAAACTACCGAAGATACTCACTTGAAATTTGATACCAGTCTTTTGGAGGCCATTTTGAAAGAGCAATAACTCTAGCATAGAATTTGACTAAATTATGGCTCTTTGTGAACTAGTAAAGACAAATTCTAAGTAAAGTTTTTGCATGCGATACCAGTCTTCACAGCTACTGTAAGCTTTATTCACGTTTTGGGATTATAAAAGATAACTATCCTTTAACTCGTCATGGATTTTGACTTCACTGAATTATAACCTTTGAGAATATTTTTTGGCAAGAACTACTGAAAGTATTCACAATTTACTAGTAAGGGAATATCAATATAAAAAATTCAAAAATTAAGCGGCAAAGGCTGATCACTTATGGTTTCCGCATGTTAAGAACGTTAAAATTAATGTAATTTTTATAATGATAAATAACTTATGAATGGCATCATATCCGGATAATGTCATTATCGTATTTTATAATTTTGCTTTAATCAAGTGATTTGTATCATACGACTGGGGATATCAATTTAATTAACCTTCACTAAGAAAAGTTGAGCGTGCTGTCCAACTTGCAGCTCTTGTTTTTGACCTCCTTACCCTCGGACGGGGGTCAAACAATACTGTTTTCTCTAACGCGTACAAACAAATGGATCCAGCAGATGTGATAAATATGTTTTCTTATTATTTAGCGGTCAGTGTCGGAACTAAAATCTGTTAACGTGAACGTGGTCTACACTCGGCGCCTTTTGATCACAGCATTGCATTTCCAGCACTTTTACTTTACAATCTTTTTTAAATAATTTAAAAGAAAGTTATAGGTAACTTTAAGGTTGAGATTGCTCGAGTAATCGGGCAAGAAAAGAATCGGCGAATGACATGTAATTTCATGGCATGCATCTTTTTAACAAATATAAAGTGATTGGTATAATTAAATTATTGAAATTTCATTTATTCCAATTAGAAGTTACACAATGAATTCAGAAACTAATGTATATGACGGGATGTTGAGTAAGTTCGAGTATCAAATATTTATCTAACTGCTTTTTTGGAGTTATTTCAAATGTTTTGATCTGATTATAATATAATATTTATTTTTGCCAGAATGTTCAATTCGAAAGTTAATATATAAATCTAGCAAATTTCAGAACAGAATGCAATGCAAGTAAACTTTTTCTTAAATGAACCAATCTCTTCATTTACGGATAATGCACTGAACAAAACATGTGTAGAAACCTTTAAGCAAAGCTAACAAAAGATTGGCTGAAAAACATTATATAAAAAATTTCATTAACTTTCGGCGAATTTAACACGTTAAACAAGATACCTGTCACACAATTGATAAAACATAGTCATAAGTATTTTCACTTTTTTTTCAAAATGATTTTAAGATTCAAAATTCCTTTTGTGATGTTTACAGACTAACAACTTAAATAATTTTCATTTCATGTTGTGTGTACAGTAGTTATTATTACTATAACTAACGTTATTTATTTATTGATATTTTGGATAAAATGTATTACTAGTAATCTTTTGTTATAAATGCTTAAACATTTTGTAGTTATTTCAACAATTCTCAAAATATGTAGTTAGTGTGAGTTTATAAGTTTTGTTCGATGTGTTTTCATGAAATTAAATTACATACAGTTACAATAATATACTTTGAAAATTATGCTATGATTCATATAATCAGTGACGTATTTGCTGCTGTCTGTTATATATATAAAAAAATCAAATTCTGATTGTATAGTAAACACAATGTCTTGTCTTGAACTTACAGATTTCGTTACTATACAATCAGAATTTGATTTTCTTTTTAAATGAATAAGAAATGACTGGGAAAATAGGAAAAACTGTATGCTAATGAACAAAGTGAGGAAATAAATGGGTTCCCTCAAATCTGAAAATAAATATATATATCAGTCAATGGTAGGTGACAATAATGTAAGCAATTTTGTAAAGTTTTGTTGGCAGTAATTACTAACGCACCGTTTAATTTGTCCATATATAGCTTTTAGAGAATCACGTACACGTAAAGTAAGATCCATACGGTCTTTCAGTCTCTTAATAAGAGTAGCTTTACATGCCAAATGTATTATAAACACATGTCCAAAGGCTGACCTCTTGGCACATTAGGGGGGAAAATCTAATTTATAATTAAACTTTCAGTAAAAGTGACCCTTATCGATCCGTTATATTTCAATTTTCAAAACTTTACAGTAAAACATTTGTTAAATGAAATGATAAATTTTGGTTAGCGAAACATGGACACGCCCATCGTATCGCGTTTCATTGGTGTCACTTCACGCGTTATCGAACTGTCCAGCTGTCCACTCTAAAGTAAGAACTTAACTATTTAAATACTAGTGTCGAAATCAAATTAACCATCAACCTTTTGTTGCCAATTTCAACTATCTAGAACATGTAAGTAAATGTTTATATGAAATATGACAGTTAAATCACCGACTCTAATACAGATATTGGATGCTAAAAATACAAAATATACTATTGAATTTTCTTAAAGATTAATTATCGTTCTTTATTGTGATCAACGTTTGCTTTAAGCATCATATCCTATGTCCGAATGCTAGTTTGTCCTCTAAGAATCGTTCCGATCTTTAAAAGAAGAAAATGGATTCTTTTATTCCTAATGTGGCTTAATTAGGGTCCAGCCGCCCCTTCAGGCACTGAGAGTACGGAACCCAATTTTAAAAAAGAAAGATCCTACCTAATTAGGTAAAGTCGTTACGGTCTGCTGAACATGGCAGCTGCCAGAGCTAAATTATATAGTCATCTAAATATATAAAGTTCCGACTTGGTCAAAGAAATCTGGTGCATTTAATGACTGATATTTTCAAAATAGAATCTCGACTCCTTTCCTGTTTTGTGCAATATATGAAAACAAGATATTTCAGTCTTAAGAAAGTTTGTATGTAAATGAATTGATTGTCAACGTTGTGTAAGTTTTCAAGATTTACAATAATTTAGTTAAATGAACTACAGAATTCCACGAACCGTTGTATTCAAGTTTTCTTTAATATCTCAAAATGACCATTAAAACCATTTTTCAAAGCCTTATTGGTAGTTTGCAATGTATAATTTTCCGTATTTACTGTCTGCTAAGAAATAATCAGGGTTTACAAAGTGCGGATATGTTCTTTTAAGTAATTTAAATTGGTGAAAATCGTCAGCACAAGTGACAAGGGCAATATAAATTGGCTTTAATTTTACCCAAGCAAGGCTTCTGAGGAAGAATAATGACGTTTTAACACGAAGCCACGATGTAATGACCATGTAATATTACACTCGATGTCATTAATGTTGCAGAATCAAATAATAGCGTAGAAACAGGCCTGCACATGGGTAATCAGTATAGGCTTTCAGGGAAATTGCCGCATACAATTATATATAGCAGAATTAGGTCGGCAACTTTTTTATTTAAAATGGAATATAGAAAAGAGGAATCATTCCACCAAATTTGGATGTGTATCTTTTTGAAGAAAAAAAAAACACAACAGGTTAAAGTACATGTTGATGCGTTTTTTAAAAATAATGAAAATAAAAGTATTTCTTTTACATTTCAGTCCTAATCTCTTTTAAAACAGATAATGATTTTTAATCCACAATTAAAAATTTATCTCAATACCAAAGTGACAGTTCTTTTCTATAGATAGCTATAATTTTACAGAAATATCTTATATGGATGTTCATCTATAAAGTATATAATCTTCAAGATTTCATTCATTAAAAAAATACGATAAACTAAGCATAGGTGACGTGTTAACTTCATTTCAACTTTCCTACAAAAAACAAAACAAAACAAAAAAACAAATGTACAAAATAATCAAAAGATGGCCTAAAACAGCCAGAGAACGTAGGAAAGAACTGTCATGTGACGTAAATGTGGCGATAATGTTCAGTTCCAAGTAAGTCAGAATTAAGAAACCACATGGCTCCTCATTCAGAGAAAATATACAAACAGAGTGTTGCTATTTATTAACATTTGAGTTCTCTTTCAAGATACACACGGGAAAAACATGAACATAACTAAGATTGCACTATTTGGTATTATGAAACTTTAGAATGTTTGTGTATGGCATTTTACATGTTTTTCATTTTCAATTTTCATTCATTTCAATAAATACGACTTTATAAAGTGATTCGAATGCAAAACAAATTATGGTCAAGTTTTCAAAATATAATAAAATTCCTATATGTAAAAAATCAAAAAAATCATTTGATTCAAACCTACAACTAACTGAAAGTCTAACACCTTGTCACTAAGGCTGTTTAAGGCAAGTGATATGCTAGCCATACAGTTGTTCCATACATTAAAATGATTAACCTGTATAAAAATCTGGATAAAGGGGATCCCTCGGAAGCAAAAATCACAACAAATTAGATCTACATGAAAATTGCAGACTCGGTTTGAAGTCAGTACATGAAATATAATGAAAAAAATGCAATGTCCCTCACACCCCCTAGCACCGGCTTGAGAGGTACTCAACTGTCAATTGACACTTAAAATTTGTAGAATCGCATGATCTTGAAGAACCAGCAAATGAGACTTTATAGGGTCTTCTTGAATTAGCATCCACTGACAGCTGCATCTCATCTCTACCAAGATCCCGCCTTTTCTCTCGCGCTTCTCTTCTCGAGAGAAATAGTTATTAAACAAGTTTAGCATGAATCTGCTCGTCTCTCACTCACTAAATTTGCCAAATTATCCTATACAATAGTCACGACCTAGATCTGATATATTATCCCCGAAATAATTCTTGGATAATTTGCATCCTGTGAAGTGTGTCTTTTGATAGCGACAGCTCAATTTAGGAGTACACAAACCACACAAAAGACTGACTGGGTTACCGTCGGCATTTGCACGTACAAAATTATATGCATACAAACAAGATCGGACAAGGAAAGGCCAGGCGTCTCCAATGAAACGCAGCCCTCACCCGACCCAATAACAAGCGCCAAGCGGCAAGGAGCCCAGGAAGGACCCAAACAAAAAATTGGGACAGGGCACAAGGCTAGAGCACGAGGCAGGCAAACCACTACATAAGAATAAATAATCAGTTAAACTGATAAGGAACTAAAAGAGAAACAACCATACACAGATGATTAGAATATTAGCCAATTAAAGTCATAAAGGCACGGGGAAGGGGACATGAGGCCCGGGGAAGGGGGGAGGGCGGAATACAATAAAAATAAATAAAAACTAGGGGCAAAGGGGAAGATAGTTACCGTCAGACGAGAAACAACAAGAGACACATAAGTGTTCACCATAACAGTATTAAAACATCATAGACATACATCTGAGGGGAATACATTAGAGGGGCGCCGCCATGGAACGGTTGTTGGGGAGTTTAAACCGGTTAATGGTGCACCAAACCTCGCTCTTTAGCCCCACCATGTTCCTATAAACAAGACAGATCTGTAAATAATGAATGCCCCGCCGAGTGAAATTCTAACAGTTGTTATGGTTACAAAAAGGTTAATATAAGTAAAACACCAAAATGATCATGTAGCAACATATATAAAACGTAAACCCAATGACCAAACAAAAGTACTCGACCTGTCTTAAGGAAGACAGAAGCAAAACAGAAAAATCATCTACAAGGGCCCGACGAAGCAAGACAGGGAAGACCAAACACATTACTTTAAGGGCAATCTCAGGTCCCAAAGGCTTTAAGATCTCGTCCAGTCATAGAGTCTCCCAACTGGGTCCGTCAGATTGTAATCAAAAGAGGGGAAAGCGTAGTGTCCAATTGTAAATGGGTTGAACAACTAAGCATGCGGTATTGTTCTTAAATAGTAGGGGTCATAACCTTTAATAAACGTTTAATACATTTTTAGTAAACACAACAGAAAATTACAATGACCCAGGATCTTACGAAGTTGTCAAACCACATTCCCCCGTAAAAATCAGGCTGGCATAATCCCTTGTCGCAGAGTGTTTTTAGATCACTATTGAATTTTGAAATTAAATCAAAGTTACGATTTGTAAATTTTGTAAAATATTCTACCGTAATTTATAATAAGCCGGTAGCCCTTGTTTTTAGTACGCTTACCGGTAATGAAAATATTTCGCTCGTTTAAATCCTTTACGTTGCTACAGTTCAGCGAACCTAATTAAACTGAAGATATATAAACCCCGGTAAGATGTTGCATGCCGGTACGTCTCTCAAAATTGAGGATAATTTTACCTATACTAAAATCAAAGTTTATTCTCTTTATCATAGATTTTCGCAGTCGAGGAATAGAATTCGTTTGATAGTGATACTGAAGATCCAAAACATGATGCAGTTAAATTCAATAATTCGTTTTATTAAGTTGTAGCTCCGTAGGAATAAATTATTAGACACCATTTGATCAAATAAAGAAATTATCTAAATTAAAATAGTCATCAAGGTTCTGGAAGTGTATTGGAGTGTTATTAAATCTGATAATAACATCTTGTTGTGTATTTCAGAGAGACTCAAACTAAAATCTCTTTCCATAGCAATATAAAAACAAATCGGCTACCAGGGTGCACAATTAGTACCCATAGGAATTCCTCATGATTTGTTTGAACTAGGGTATTACAACCTGACATAAATATTGTCTAAAACAAAAGAGAGTGCTCTACCAAACTTCGTCACAGTCCACATAGTATAATGTTTAACAATACAGTTTGTAAGAAGGCTTTCTTGAGAGTTACATGCCAGAAATGTAACTCTTTCCCTGCAAAGGGTTTTCTGAATAAGAGGTAAATTAGTTTATTATAATTAAATTAATGTGGCAGTGATAGTATAAAGGCGTATAAAATCGTTTGTATGACAGTTGCAAGCCCGATAGTTCTTAATTTTTAATTTATCCAGATTTCACCGGAATTCTAATGGACCAATAATACATGTAGAATGTTTTGCCTGTATTTTCGTACACTTTATCACAGTATCTTCATTGTCCCCGCCTTTTCGGAAAAAAAGGGGGATAATAGTTCTATAGGACTCCGTCCGTCTGTCCGTCTGTCCATCCCGGTCACACTTTCGTGTCGGTCTAATAACTTTCGTCATTTATCCAAGGAAATCTGAAATAACTTGGCACAATGCTTTGTTATAATAAGACGATGTGTCATGCGCAAAAAAACAAGGACCCATAACTCCAGGTCATGGTTCCACTTTGCTCATTCAAGGTCACATTGTCCATAATTTGATGCGTATATGTTCGTGTCCGGTCCATAACTTTCTTATCTATTGAAGGGATTTATGTAAAAATACTTGCCACAACTTGTTCACAATAATGAGACGATGTGTCGAATGCCGCAAAAACCGAGTCACGTACCTCCAAGGTCAAGGTCACACTTGGAGGTCAAAGCAAGATTAACATAGTCTTTTAACAGGGTATATTTTGTGTCCGGTCCATAAACTTTTTTCATTTATCCAAAGGAATCTGAAAATAACTTCGGCACAAATGTTTGTTATAATAAGTCGATGTCTGTGTACATGCCCAACACTACGAGACCCCTACCTCCAGGGTCAAGCGTCGCACTTGCTCATTCATTGTCAACATTGGTCTAATTTGACGGATATTGTTGTGTTCCCGGTCCATAACTTTCTTATCTTTGAAGGATTTTGTAAAATACTTGCCACAATTGTTCCCAATAATGAGACGACTGTTGTCATGCGCAACAACCGCGTCACCTTACTCCAAGGGTCACACTTGGAGGTCAAAATTATTAACATAATGTCTATTACAAGGGTATAATTTTTGTGTCCGAGTCCATAACTTTTTCATTTATCAAAGGAATCTGAAATAACTTGGCACAAATGTTTGTTATCAATAAGTCGACTGTGTCATGCCCAACAACGAGACCCTTACGCCAGGGTCAAGGTCGCACTTGCTCATTCATGTGTGCAACATTGTCTATTTGAGGATATATGTTCGTGTCCGGTCCATAACTCTCTTATCTTTGAAGGGATTTTGTAAAATACTTGCCACAATTGTTCACAATAATGAGAACATGTGGTCATGCGCAACAACTGGTCACTCCCTCCGAAGGTCCAGTCACACTTGGAGATCAAAGATTAACATAGGTCTATTACAGGGTATATTTGTGTCCGTCCCATAACTATTTTATAGAATCAATAGGTTTTGTAATTACTTGCCACAAATAGTCAACTATAGTACAGACAATGTGTCCAATTGCGCAGAACATCTGCCATCCCTACCTCCCAAAGCTTCAAGGATCAACTTAGAGGTCAAGTTTACCGTATTCTGTTTTAGGGTATTTTTGTACATTCTTCAGGATTTTGAAATAATAACTAGGCACAAATAGTCACAATAATAAACATATGTCAGATACAAACACCTGCACCCCTACTCCTAGGTCAAGTCACACTTAGACTGGTCAAAGCGTTAACTGAGTCTGTTATTATGTTTATTTTGATGTCCCGTCTTATAACTTCTTTTTCATAGATCAAAGGGATTTTGAAAATACTTGCACAAATAGTCACATATGATAAGATCAATATGTCATGCATTAACACATTGTCCTTACCTCCACAGATTCAAGGTCACACATAGAGGTCAAAGATTTACATACTCTGTATAGCGGTATATTTTGTGTCCAGTCCATAACCTGGGATACTTTAACCAAATACCCTTGCACCAAATAATCCACAATAATAGATGATATGTCAGGTGCAAAACATGGGCCCCTAACTCCCAAGGTCACACTTAGAGGTCAAAGCTATTGACATGTAGTCTTGTTATAGGGTATATCTTTGTGTCGATCAAAACTCTACATAGTTCAAGGGATTTTGAAATTACTTAGCACAAATAGTAATATTAATTAGATGATATTGTCACATGCACAACCACCAGCTTCATCACCCCTACCTTTAAGATTCAACGGTCCACACTTAGACGGTCAAAGGTTAACATGATAGAAATTTTACATTTTCCGTGGTTTCATTTACTAGTATTTCTCTTAATAAATTCATTGTTTGCATTGTAGATCCTAGCATTATATTCATTAATTTCGAATGAAAGTCCTGACAGCCATACCTCAAATCTTCTTGAAATAGCGCTCAATTTTATTGCTTCATATAAAACTTCCGAGGCGGGGGCACGTTGGTAACTCTGTTACAAAATCTTGTTACATGTGTTTTAATGCAGTCAAACAAGACGTCATAAAATAGAAAGTTTACTTGTTGTGCTAAGCATGTAGAATATTAAGCAATGAATCTGGCTTTGTAAGTTTTTTTATGTAATTTAGGAATCCCCAATACTTTACATAATAGGAAGTTCTTTAGTTCTTTTTTCATCGATCGGACTTTTAGACTGGAACATATTAGTGACATGATCTGTTTACAATGTCTAAAATTTCAGAAGCAGTAGTTTTTGAATACGCATTATCAGTACTTATTGAGTTCCTTATGGATTCACGTTAATGTAATGGATACGTCATACAATAATGTATTATTAGCCCCCTTGTACCGCTAGGTACACGAAATAAATCTTTTGAGTGAAAAGCTTAGAATATCCTTTTTCAGATGTCTTAAAGTAAGTCTCGGTTTAGGTGGAAGAAGATGTTCATTTCCACGATAAAAATTAATACGTGAATCAATAATTTGAAAAATGTTACGTTTCCAAGTAAGTAGAGCATTCATTATCAGCATTTTCACGGCGACACCATTTACTTTTGAAAAATCCTTTCAATTGGTTTCAGCAAATCTACAACGACAAGCATTTAAAATCAATTTCTGAAGGAATTCTGTATTTAGGTCCTTTTAAGGATAAATTACGAATTCTTTTGCCTGCAATAATATCAAAATTACCAGTGGTAATATGGCCAAAATCTGAATTACAGAATTTAGAAGTATTGCAGTCTCAAGTAGTTGGAGTATTAGACTGAATATCTAAGTCAGAGACCACTTTGTTGTAATTAAATATGATATTTCTAACAGGTTTCTTATATAGCAAACATTCGAAACATCGTTGGTTGTAATGATTAACGCCCCTTAGTTTCTTTTACCCCATTTGGATATGACCTTGTAAATACGATGACGTCAGACTTACAGTATCTAGGGATAAAGGTATGTTGATTTATTTACTATAATATATATGTAACACGTTGTCATATAAACTATAGACATGTTCGATCGACTTACCTCATCAAGACCTATATTAAGCGGTCTTCGCATTGAACCACTGATCAGTGATGGGGTTATCGTGGTTTTTCTAGCTCTGCACCCCGGAGCCTATTTGAGAGTAGGGCTCCGCACATGTATGTAAAAATATTGAACGACCTTTCCAGCCATCCCTAAAATTAAACAATGGTTTAGACGGGTTTAGCCGTATATATATCACGAGTATGGCCGCTTACCTCAGTCGTTAGAGCCGCGGAACGGTATTTCTAGGGTCCCGGGATCCAGTCCCGGTCAGGCTGCTTATTTTTCTCACCCTGTGACATCGACAGAACTTATAATTTATTAAACGTCTGCAAGTTCTATTTGCTTAAAAATGTTTAGTCATTTGCAGGATTTGACTTGTACAGTACATGCAATCGTCGGAGCCCACGTCAAGGGGAGGAATCACGCCGTTCGTTACCCAAACAAACAAGATGGCGGACGCAGCCAAAAAGTAGGTTTTTCCCTTTTTTCTCTGAAATTCGTGATGTTCTTGTGTAAAGGTACATATAACAACCTTCTCCACAATTTTCCTGGCACACAGAAATTTATTTCATGAAGTTTCGTCCCGTACTTCTTCTGAAATGCGCGTCACCAGATTCGAAGCGAGATAATTTTCAACCGGTTTGATCGTGGTAACGTACGGCTTCTTCTCTAAAATTCACTGTTTTGTTTACATATATGTATATTAACTGAAATCACTGACATTAAAAAGTTGTAATATGTTGTCAAGTAATCATTCATGCCCATTAAGGCTGGATTTACTGGTGTAAATATTAATATCGGGTCATTTTCCGGAAATGATAACGTATGGCGTATAAAATATCAATGATAACGTACGGCGCATTTTTCTACTTGGTGGATTTCTATTTGTCCAGTCAGCTGATAATAAATTATTTGTATGTAGGAAATGATAGATGTTTGAAACAAAAAGTTTGTCATTTCAGAAATAAATTTTATTGAACAATGCTGCCCCATCGGGTATCAATATCTTTCTAGCTGGGGCATAATAGATATTCGTTGTAAATATACCAAGTAAAACACACGTTTATAGTTTGAGAATATTTTTGTATAAAATGCAGAATGGAAAGAAAAGCCTCCACTTTTAGGAAACATTTGTGTATTGTTGTCTTCACATTAAATTTCGCCAGTGTTTGTGCGATAATTATGGTCTTATCCCCTTATCAGAAAGAAGAAATGCATTCACCAGAGCAAAAATGTAAAATGGTACGGAAGACTTGATATATTTCTTTTCCAAAATACTTTAACAAATTACTGATAAGAAAATCTTAATATTTGAACCACGTCAAACATAAACAAAACGAAAGTGATTGCGACTACTACACCT